>NW_022985040.1:47600-55950 GCF_010015815.1 Dothidotthia symphoricarpi CBS 119687
TTTGTCTTAATTAATTTATTTTTATATATATTATAATCTAATCTTTAACTTTTATTTACCTTTTTTTATACTTAGAGCTAGTTGCATTATATAAGAGGAATATAACTTTTCTATATATATTAAATTATAAATATTATTATTTCTTGTTCTTATTATTAACTCTTTAAGGTTTATTACTAAACTTAAATTTCTTTTTATTCTGCTTACTAAGCATGTTAAAACTAGTATCACTAAGCCTATAGCTATTACCTTCTATTTTAGTAATTACAGTCTAGTAATAGCCAGCTTAATTATTACTTTTAAACTTTTATTACTTTTAGGTAAGAAGCTTAAAAACGGCTAAGGACGTATAACTTAATAAATCTGGGTTTATGGTTTATATAAGCCTGCGCATATCTCCCCGGATTTACATACAAAAAACAAACCTCCAAAATTTTTTCTAACACACAAACTGCGCGACGCGAAAATCGAACCCAAAAGTCTTCCCACGTTATATGAGGAGGGCAGCTGGGGCAACCCAACTGCCCGCAGAACAGTAACTGCGTTAATACTTTCGAAACAACGCACAAACTGCTAGGCTGCTCTCTGTTTTATATCTCCCTGGGCAGGCTTCTACCTTGTGTAGCCTCTCTCTCAGCGGCTAATGCGCAACTTTTGTGGCTTCGGGCCTGCGGTCTCGTACTAGCAAGCCTTGTTTCCCAGGTAGCGGCTGGCAACGTCAACTCTAGTCGGCACGTCTACCAGGGGCTGGGCAACTCTTTTTCACTTGCTTGGGTGGGTTAACGCCCATATTTTGAAGCGGTGCCTCTAGTGCCGCGCCCAAGCTTGTAAGGAGAACTAAAGTCCCGCTGAACTCGTGTCAGCGGGCACCATTTGGGGTCTGTGGATGATTGGCTTTGCTATTCGTTCCACCAGATCTTCGGGGATGGCTCTGTCAAGTTTCCGCGTTCGCGCGTGTCGGGGCACGAGTCTTCTCCTCTTGAGGGGCGCATATAGCGGGATTGTTGCCGGTGTAAGAGCCAAAGACGCCCCGTTGCGGACTGCACCTTGGGGAACTTAGTAGGGGCAATTGAATCGGTTGTTCGCAGTGTGGCTGCCTTGTACAGCTGCAGCGCTTGCGGCTGGGATCGCTTCAGCGTCTCCCTTCTGTCTAGTAGCACACTCCGCCCCCTCCAGGGGGTTCAGCCAACGCGTTTTAGCGCTGCGGTTTAGGATAGTTACCTAGTTAATTCTACCAGTAGTTATATGCTTGTCTTAAAGATTAAGCCATGTATATCTAAGTATAAGCAATTATACTGTAAAACTGCGAATAGCTTATTAAATTAGTTATTGTTTATTTAATAGTACCTTACTACTTGGATAACCGTGGTAATTCTAGAGCTAATACATGCTAAAAACCCCAACTTTGGGAGGGGTGTATTTATTAGATAAAAAACCAACGCCCTTTGGGGCTTCTTGGTAATTTATAATAACTTTACAGATTGCATAGCCTTGCGCCAGCAACAGTTTATTTAAATTTCTGCCCTATTAACTTTTAATGGTAAGGTATTGGCTTACTATAGTTTCAACGGGTAACAGGGAATTAGGGTTCAATTCTGGAGAGGGAGCCTGAGAAACAGCTACTATATCCAAGGAAGGCAGCAGGCGCGCAAATTACCCAATCCCAACACAGGGAGGTAGTAACAATAAATACTAATACAGGGCTCTTTTAGGTCTTGTAATTGGAATAAGTACAATTTAAACCTCTTAACAAGGAATAATTAGAGGGCAAGTCTAGTGCCAGCAGCCGTAGTAATTCCAGCTCCAATAGCGTATATTAAAGTTGTTGCAGTTAAAAAGCTTGTAGTTGAAACTTAGGTCTGGCTGGTAGGTCTGCCTTACTGCGTGTACTTGTCTGGCCAGGCCTTTCCTTCTGGAGAACCTCATGCCCTTTACTAGGCGTACTGGGGAACTAGGACTTTTACTTTAAAAAAATTAGAGTGTTTAAAGCAGGCCTTTGCTTAAATACGTTAGTATGGAATAATAGAATAGGACGTGCGGTCCTATTTTGTTGGTTTCTAGGACCGCCGTAATAATTAATAGGGACAGTTAGGGGCATTAGTATTCAATTGTTAGAGGTGAAATTCTTGGATTTATTAAAGACTAACTACTGCGAAAGTATTTGCCAAGGATGTTTTTATTAATTAGTAAACAAAAGTTAGGGGATTAAAGATAATCAGATACTGTCGTAGTCTTAACTGTAAACTATGCTAACTAGGGATTGGGCAATGTTCTTTTTCTGACTCGCTTAGCACCTTACAAGAAATCAAAGTTTTTAGGTTCTGGGGGGAGTATAGTTGCAAGGCTGAAACTTAAAGAAATTAACAGAAGGGCACTACTAGGCGTAAACGTAACTGTTTGCCGCAGTAGCTCTGCGCCAGAAAGGAGCCAGTAATAGTAAGTAGTAGCTGTTGTTAAATCCTAGTTAACTGCTTTGGAGGCTTTGGCTGCCCGTAAAACAGCAACCAATGTCTAATAAGAGAGCTTTTGGCAACACTGTTAAATTGCGGGAAACTCGCAAAGCATTCTGCTACCAAGCTAACGTGTCAAAAGCCGTTAGTAGCCAGGCTAACTCCCTGGGTACAGTAAAAACGCAGTCTGTATATAACAATCCGCAGCTAAGCTCCCCTGCTACAGCAAGGAGAAGGTTCAGAGACTAAATAGCGGTGGGTCAGTGTAGTACCCAAAAACTAGTCGCTATAACAGCTGGCTTAAGATATAGTCCAGGCCCTCTTGAAAGACTGTAGCATTGCAAGGTACAACCCTATAAAACAGGAGCCTGCGGCTTAATTTAACTCAACACGGGGAAACTTACCAGGTCCAGATAAAATAAGGATTAACAGATTGAGAGCTCTTTCTTGATTTTTCAGGTAGTAGTACATAGCCGTTCTTAGTTAGTAGAGTGATTTGTCTGCTTAATTGCGATAACAAACAAGACCTTAACCTGCTAAATAGCCAGGCTAGCTTTGGCTGGTTGCTGGCTTCTTAGAGGGACTATCAGCTCAAGCCAATAGAAGTTTAAGGCAATAACAGGTCTGTAATACCCTTAGATATTCTGGGCTACACGCGCGCTACACTAACAGAGCCAACAAGTTCTTCACCTTGGCCAGAAGGTCTGGGTAATCTTGTTAAACTCTGTCGTACTAGGGATAGAGTATTGCAATTATTACTCTTCAACAAGGAATGCCTAGTAAGCGCGTATCATTAGCACGCGTTAATTACGTCCCTGCCCTTTATATACACCGCCCGTTGCTACTACCAATTAAATAGCTTAGTAAGGCCTTTGGACTGGCTTAGAGAGGTTGGCAATAACTACTCTAAGCTAGAAAGTTTGTTAAACTTGGTTATTTAGAGGAAGTAAAAGTTGTAACAAGGTTTCCGTAGGTAAACCTGCGGAAGGATTATTACTAAGAGTAACAGGCTTTAGTCTAGCTACTTTTACCTATATTTTTTAAGTACTAAAGTTTCCTTGGCGGCTCTGCCTACTAGTTGGACTCTATTTAAACCCTTTGTAGTTGCAGTCAGCGTCTAATAAAACCTAATAATTAAAACTTTCAACAACGGATCTCTTGGTTCTGGCATCGATGAAGAACGCAGCGAAATGCGATAAGTAGTGTAAATTGCAGAATTTAGTAAATTATCAAATCTTTAAACGCATATTGCACCTCTTGGTATTCCAGGAGGTATGCCTGTTTGAGTGTTATTTATACCCTTAAGCTCTGCTTAGTGTTGGGTATTTGTTCCGCCTCTGCGTGTAAACTCGCCTTAAAACAATTGGCAGCCAGTGTACTTGTTTTAGAGCGCAGCAGATTTTTATTACGCGCTGAATCAACGTACAGCAGTACCCAAGAAGCCTTATTTAACGCTCTTGACCTCAGATCAGGTAAGGATACCTGCTGAACTTAAGCATATTAATAAGCGGAGGAAAAGAAACTAACAGGGATTGCCCTAGTAACAGCAAGTAAAGCGGCAACAGCTTAAATTTAAAATCTGGCCCTTTTTAGGGTCTAAGTTGTAATTTGCAGAGGGCGCTTTAGTATCAGCAGCGGTCTAAGTTCCTTAGAACAGGACATTACAGAGGGTAAGAATCCCGTACGTAGTCGCTAGCCTTTACTGTGTAAAGCCCCTTTAACAAGTTAAGTTATTTAGGAATGCAGCTCTAAATAGGAGGTAAATTTCTTCTAAAGCTAAATACTGGCCAAAGACCAATAGCACACAAGTAGAGTAATTAAAAGATAAAAAGCACTTTAGAAAGAGAGTTAAACAGTACGTAAAATTGTTAAAAGGGAAGCGCTTGCAGCTAGACTTACCTATAGTTGCTTATCTAGGCTTTTGCCTAGTGCACTCTTCTATAGGCAGGCCAGCATCAGTTTGGGCGGTTGGATAAAGGTCTCTGTCATGTACCTCTCTTCGGGGAGAACTTATAGGGGAGACGACATGCAACTAGCCCAGACTGAGGTCTGCGCATCTGCTAGGATGCTGGCGTAATAGCTGTAAGCAGCCTGTCTTGAAACACGGACTAAGGAGTCTAACATCTATGCAAGTGTTTAGGTATTAAGCCCAAACGCGTAATAAAAGTAAACAGAGGTGGGAACCCTTCAAGGCGCACTATTAACTAATCCTAATATCTTCGGATAGATTTGAGTAAGAGCATAGCTGTTAGGACCTGAAAGATAGTGAACTATGCTTAAATAGGGTAAAGCCAGAGGAAACTCTGGTAGAGGCTTACAGCGGTTCTAACGTACAAATTAATTATTAAATTTAGGCATAGGGGCAAAAGACTAATTAAACTATCTAGTAGCTAGTTCCTGCCAAAGTTTCCCTTAGAATAGCAGTAACGTATTCAGTTTTATGAGGTAAAGCGAATGATTAGAGGCCTGGGGGTTGAAACAACCTTTACCTATTCTTAAACTTTAAATATATAAGAAGTCTTTGTTACTTGATTAAACATAGATACTTGAATGTACTGTTACTAGTAGGCTATTTTTAGTAAGCAGAACTGGCAATGCGGGATAAACTAAACGCAGGGTTAAGGTGCCAGAATACACGCTTATTAGATACTACAAAAGGTGTTAGTTTATCTAGACAGCAGGACGGTAGCTATAAAAGTTAGAATCTACTAAGGAGTGTGTAACAACTTACCTGCTAAATAAACTAGCCCTAAAAATAGATAGCGCTTAAGCGTATTACCTATACCCCGCCGCCAGGGCAAGATTTAAGCCCCAGCAAGTAGGCAGGCGTGGAGGCTCGTAACAAAGCCTTAGGGGTAACCCTGGGTAGAACAGCCTCTAGTGCAGATCTTGGTAGTAGTAGCAAATACTCAAATAAGAACTTTAAGGACTAAAGTAGGGAAAGGTTCTGTGTAAACAGCAGTTAGACACGGGTTAGTTAATCCTAAGAGATAGGGTAATTCCGTTTTAATGTAGGCGCTTACGCCTTGCCCTTGAAAGGGAAGCCAGTTAATATTCTAGTACCTAGATGTAGATTCTCCGCGGCAACGCAACTAAGAGCGGAGACTTTAGCAGGAGCCCTAAGAAGAGTTCTCTTTTCTTCTTAACAGTCTATTACCCTGAAATTGGTTTGTCCAGAGCTAGGGTTTAATAGCTGGAAGAGCGCTGTACTTTTGCAGCGTTTAGTGTACTCCTAACAAACCTTGAAAATCCACTTGAAGAAATAGTTTTTACGCCAGGTCATACTTATAACTACAGCAGGTCTCCAAGGTGAAAAGCCTCTAGTTAATAGAACAATGTAGATAAGGGAAGTTGGCAAAATAGATCCGTAACTTCAGGAAAAGGATTAGCTCTAAGGGTTAGGTACGTTGGGCCTTGGGGAGAAGTCTCTAGCGCAGAAGGGTACTAACTGCAAGGTAGGCGCCTTTTAGCGCTAGGGTGCAGGCACCCTTGGCAGGCTTTAGCTGTCCAGCGTACGCTTAACAACTAACTTAGAACTGGTACAGACAAGGGGAATCTAACTATCTAATTAAAACATAGCATTGCGATGGCCAGAAAGTGGTGTTGACGCAATGTGATTTCTGCCCAGTGCTCTGAATATTAAAGTAAAGAGATTCGACCAAGCGTAGGTAAACAGCAGGAGTAACTATAACTCTCTTAAGGTAGCCAAATGCCTTATTATCTAATTAGTAACGCGCATAAATAGATTAACAAGATTCCCACTGTCCCTATCTACTATCTAGCAAAACTACAGCCAAGGGAACAGGCTTGGCCAAATTAGCGGGGAAAGAAGACCCTGTTAAGCTTAACTCTAGTTTAACATTGTAAAAAGACATAGGGGGTGTAGAATAGGTAGGAGCTTCAGCGCTAGTAAAATACTACTACCCTTATTGTTTTTTTACTTATTTGATAAAGCGGAGCTAGGCCTTACCGCCCAACTTCTAGCGTTAAGGTCCTTTGTGGGCTAATCCAGGTTAAAGACATTATTAGGTAGAGAGTTTGGCTGGGGCGGCACATCTGTTAAACCATAACGCAGGTATCCTAAGGGGGACTTATAGAGAACAGAAATCTCCAGTAGAGCAAAAGGGCAAAAGTCCCCTTAATTTTGATTTTCAGTGTAAATACAAACTATAAAAGTGTGGCCTATTAATCCTTTAGTCCCTCAAAATTTGAGGCTAGAGGTGCTAGAAAAGTTACTACAGGGATAACTAACTTGTAGCAGCTAAGCGTTTATAGCGACGTTGCTTTTTAATCCTTTAATGTTGGCTCTTCCTATTATACTAAAGCAGAATTTGGTAAGCGTTGGATTGTTTACCTACTAATAGGAAACGTAAGCTGGGTTTAGACCGTTGTGAGACAGGTTAGTTTTACCCTACTAATAACCTTGCCCTAATAGTAATTCCGCTTAGTACAAGAGGAACTGCAGATTTAGATAATTGGTTTTTGCAGCTGTCTAACCAGGCATTGCCGCAAAGCTACTATCTGCTAGATTATAGCTAAACGCCTCTAAGTCAGAATCTATGCCAGAACAGGGTAATTTCTGCCTGCACTAGTTAGATACAAATAGGCCTTTGGCCTAGAACCTTACTAGGCTGGCGTCTGCAGCCCTATTGAAGTTGGGGTTGCTAGCCGGTGTATTGCAATTGTATAGTGCGCAGGATTAAATCCTTTGCAGACAACTTAGTTGTCTAGCTGGGTTATGTAAGTAGTTGAGTAGCCTTGTAGTTATAAGCTACTAAGCGTAAGCCCGCCGCTAGCTTGGTTGAAAATGGGAATACCTCCCTCCCCGTTTAGAAAGTCAAGGCCCCAAAGGCCGGCCTACAAAAGGGGAGATGGGGGGGGGGCTGCTGGCGGTTCTAGGGTAGTAATTCCCCTATTACTTTAGCAGCTTCTAGTTGTGGGTGCCCAGTTTTGGCAGCAGCCTGCTAGAGAGTATCTCTCTGGGTAGGCAGTTGCCCTTGCCGGCTCTGGTTGCAAACCCCCTATTGCTTATTTCTGGATTAGGAGCAGGCCTTGGGGGAAATGGGACCAGAGCTAAACCCCCTATTACTTACCGCAAAACCCCCTATTGCTTACCCCCCGTTACAGCAGGGGCCTTGGGGGGGGAGCCCCCTGAAATAACAGGCAGTCTGGGGGGGTAAGCCCCTGAAAAAATAGGCGGTCCGGGGGGGAGGCCCCTAGGTAATTTAGGGGCAAACCCCCTATTGCTTACCGCGAAACCCCCTATTACTTACCCCCTGTTACAGCAGGGGCCTTGGGGGGGGAGCCCCCCAAAATAACGGGCAGTCCGGGGGGGTAAGCCCCTGAAATAACAGGCGGTCCGGGGGGGTAAGCCCCCGAAATAACAGGCGGTCCGGGGGGGTAAGCCCCCGAAATAACGGGCAGTCCGGGGGGGTAAGCCCCCGAAAAAATGGGCGGTCTAGGGGGGAGGCCCCTGGGTGATTTGGGGGCAAACCCCCTATTGCTTACTGCGAAACCCCCTATTGCTTACCCCCTATTACAGCAGGGGCCTTGGGGGGGGAGCCCCCTGAAATAACAGGCAGTCCAGGGGGGTAAGCCCCCGAAAAAATAGGCGGTCTGGGGGGGAGGCCCCTGGGTAATTTGGGGGCAAACCCCCTATTGCTTACCGCAAAACCCCCTATTGCTTACCCCCCGTTACAGCAGGGGCCTTGGGGGGGGAGCCCCCCAAAATAACGGGCGGTCCGGGGGGGTAAGCCCCCAAAATAACAGGCGGTCTGGGGGGGAGGCCCCTGGGTAATTTGGGGGTAAACCCCCTATTACTTACCGCGAAACCCCCTATTGCTTACCCCCCGTTACAGTGGGGGCCTTGGGGGGGGAGCCCCCCAAAATAACGGGCGGTC
>NW_022985040.1:57275-58601 GCF_010015815.1 Dothidotthia symphoricarpi CBS 119687
ATAACTTTTCTATATATATTAAATTATAAATATTATTATTTCTTATTCTTATTATTAACTCTTTAAGGTTTATTACTAAACTTAAATTTCTTTTTATTCTACTTACTAAGCATATTAAAACTAGTATTACTAAGCCTATAGCTATTACCTTCTATTTTAGTAATTACAGTCTAGTAATAGCTAGCTTAATTATTACTTTTAAACTTTTATTACTTTTAGGTAAGAAGCTTAAAAACAGCTAAGGACATATAACTTAATAAATCTAGGTTTATAGTTTATATAAGCCTGCGTATGTCTCCCCAGATTTATATACAAAAAATAAACCTCTAAAATTTTTTCTAACACACAAACTGCGTAACGCGAAAATCGAACCTAAAAGTCTTCCTACATTATATAAGGAGGGTAGCTGGGGTAACCTAACTACCTGTAGAACAGTAACTACGTTAATACTTTTAAAACAACGCGTAAACTACTAAGCTACTCTCTATTTTATATCTCCCTAGGCGGGCTTCTACCTTATATAGCCTCTTTCTTAGCGGCTAATGCGTAACTTTTGTAGCTTTAGGCCTACAGTCTTATACTAGTAAGCCTTGTTTCCTAGGTAGCGGCTAGCAACGTTAACTCTAGTTAGTATATCTACTAGGGGCTAGGCAACTCTTTTTTACTTACTTAGGTAGGTTAACGCCTATATTTTAAAGCAGTGCCTCTAGTGCTGTACCTAAGCTTATAAGGAGAACTAAAGTCCTGCTAAACTTGTGTTAGTAGGCACTATTTAGGGTCTATAGATAATTAGCTTTGCTATTTGTTCTACTAGATCTTTAGGGATAGCTCTGTTAAGTTTCCGCATTTACGCGTATTAGGGTATAAGTCTTCTTCTCTTAAGGGGCGTATATAGTAGGATCGTTACTAGTGTAAGAGCTAAAGACGCCCCGTTGCGGACCGTACCTTAGGGAACTTAGTAGGGGTAATTAAATCAGTTATTTACAGTGTAGCTACCTTGTGCAGCTATAGCGTTTACGGCTAGAATTACTTTGGCGTCTCCCTTCTATCTAGTAGTACACTCCGCCCCCTCTAGGGGGTTTAGCTAACGCGTTTTAGTGCTACAGTTTAGGATAGTTACCTAGTTAATTCTACTAGTAGTTATATGCTTATCTTAAAGATTAAGCTATATATATCTAAGTATAAGTAATTATACTGTAAAACTGCAAATAGCTTATTAAATTAGTTATTGTTTATTTAATAGTACCTTACTACTTAGATAACTATAGTAATTCTAGAGCTAATATATACTAAAAACCCTAACTTTAGGAGGAGTATATTTATTAG
>NW_022985040.1:58611-62156 GCF_010015815.1 Dothidotthia symphoricarpi CBS 119687
TTTATTTAATAGTACCTTACTACTTAGATAACTATAGTAATTCTAGAGCTAATATATACTAAAAACCCTAACTTTAGGAGGAGTATATTTATTAGATAAAAAACTAACGCCCTTTAGGGCTTCTTAGTAATTTATAATAACTTTACAGATTGCATAGCCTTGCGCCAGCAACAGTTTATTTAAATTTCTACCCTATTAACTTTTAATAGTAAGGTATTAGCTTACTATAGTTTTAACAGGTAACAGGGAATTAGGGTTTAATTCCAGAGAGGGAGCCTAAGAAACGGCTACTATATCTAAGGAAGGTAGTAGGCGCGCAAATTACCTAATCCTAACATAGAAAGGTAGTAATAATAAATACTAATATAGGGCTCTTTTGGGTCTTATAATTAGAATAAGTATAATTTAAACCTCTTAATAAGGAATAATTAGAGGGTAAGTCTAGTGCCAGCAGCTGCGGTAATTCCAGCTCTAATAGCGTATATTAAAGTTATTATAGTTAAAAAGCTTATAGTTAAAACTTAGGTCTAGCTAGTAGGTCCGCCTTACTGCGTATACTTATCTAGCTAGGCCTTTCCTTCTAGAGAACCTTATGCCCTTTACTGGGTATACTAGGGAACTAGGACTTTTACTTTAAAAAAATTAGAGTGTTTAAAGCAGGCCTTTACTTAAATACGTTAGTATAGAATAATAGAATAGGACGTGCAGTCCTATTTTATTAGTTTCTAGGACCGCCGTAATAATTAATAGGGATAGTTAGGGGCATTAGTATTTAATTATTAGAGGTAAAATTCTTGGATTTATTAAAGACTAACTACTGCAAAAGTATTTACTAAGGATGTTTTTATTAATTAGTAAATAAAAGTTAGGGGATTAAAGATAATTAAATACTGTCATAGTCTTAACCGTAAACTATACTAACTAGGGATTAGGCAATATTCTTTTTCTAACTTACTTAGCACCTTACGAGAAATTAAAGTTTTTGGGTTCTAGGGGGAGTATAGTTACAAGGCTAAAACTTAAAGAAATTAACAGAAGGGTACTACTAGGCGTAAACATAACTATTTACCGCAGTAACTCTACGCTAGAAAGGAGCCAGTAATAGTAAGTAGTAGCTGTTATTAAATCCTAGTTAACTGCTTTAGAGGCTTTAGCTGCCTATAAAACGGTAACTAATATCTAATAAGAGAGCTTTTGGCAACACCGTTAAATTATAGGAAACTTGTAAAGTATTCTGCTACTAAGCCAACGTGTTAAAAGCTATTAGTGGCTAGGCTAACTCCCTAGGTACAGTAAAAACGTAGTCTATATATAATAATCTACAGCTAAGCTCCCCTGCTATAGTAAGGAGAAGGTTTAGAGACTAAATAGCGGTAGGTTAGTGTAGTACCCAAAAACTAGTCACTATAACAGCTAGCTTAAGATATAGTCTAGGCCCTCTTGAAAGACTATAGTATTATAAGGTATAACCCTATAAAACAGGAGCCTACGGCTTAATTTAACTTAACACAGAGAAACTTACTAGGTCTAGATAAAATAAGGATTAACAGATTAAGAGCTCTTTCTTGATTTTTTAGGTAGTAGTGTATAGCCGTTCTTAGTTAGTAGAGTAATTTATCTACTTAATTACAATAACAAACAAGACCTTAACCTACTAAATAGCTAGGCTAGCTTTAGCTAGTCGCTAGCTTCTTAGAGGGACTATTGGCTTAAGCCGATAGAAGTTTAAGGTAATAATAGGTCTATAATACCCTTAGATGTTCTGGGCCGTATACGCGCTACACTAATAGAGCTAATAAGTTCTTTACCTTGGCCAGAAGGTCTAGGTAATCTTGTTAAACTCTGTCGTACTAGGGATAGAGTATTATAATTATTACTCTTTAACAAGGAATGCCTAGTAAGCGCGTATTATTAGCATACGTTAATTACGTCCCTGCCCTTTATACACACCGCCCGTCGCTACTACTAATTAAATAGCTTAGTAAGGCCTTTAGACTAGCTTAGAGAGGTTAGTAATAACTACTCTAAGCTAGAAAGTTTATTAAACTTAGTTATTTAGAGGAAGTAAAAGTTGTAATAAGGTTTCCGTAGGTAAACCTACAGAAGGATTATTACTAAGAGTTATAGGCTTCGGTCTAGCTACTTTTACCTATGTTTTTTAAGTACTAAAGTTTCCTTGGCGGCTCTACCTACCGGTTAGACTCTATTTAAACCCTTTATAGTTATAGTCAGCGTTTAATAAAACCTAATAATTAAAACTTTTAATAATAGATCTCTTAGTTCTAGCATTAATAAAGAACGCAGCGAAATGTAATAAGTAGTGTAAATTACAGAATTTAGTAAATTATTAAATCTTTAAACGCACATTGCACCTCTTAGTATTCTAGGAGGTATACCTATTTAAGTGTTATTTATACTCTTAAGCTCTACTTAGTGTTAGGTATTTATTCCGCCTCTGTGTATAAACTTACCTTAAAATAATTAGTAACTGGTATACTTATTTTAGAGCGCAGTAGATTTTTATTATACACTAGATTAACGTACAGCAGCACCTAAGAAGCCTTATTTAACGCTCTTAACCTTAAATTAGGTAGGAATACCTACTAAACTTAAGCATATTAATAAGCGGAGAAAAAGAAACCAATAGGGATTACCCTAGTAACAGTAAGTAAAGCGGTAATAGCTTAAATTTAAAATCTAGCCCTTTTTAGGGTCTAAGTTATAATTTATAGAGGGCACTTTAGTGTTAACAGCAGTCTAAGTTCCTTGAAATAGGACGTTATAGAGGGTAAGAATCCTATACGTAGTCGCTAGCCTTTACTGTATAAAGCCCCTTTAACAAGTTAAGTTATTTAGGAATACAGCTCTAAATAGGAGGTAAATTTCTTCTAAAGCTAAATACTGGCCAGAGACTAATAGCGTATAAGTAGAGTAATTAAAAGATAAAAAGCACTTTAGAAAGAGAGTTAAATAGCACGTAAAATTATTAAAAGGGAAGCGCTTACAGCTAGACTTACCTATAGTTACTTATCTAGGCTTTTGCCTAGTGTACTCTTCTATAGGCAGGCCAGCATTAGTTTAGGCAGTTAGATAAAGGTCTCTGTTATATACCTCTCTTTGGGGAGAACTTATAGGGGAGACGATATATAACTAGCTTAGACTAAGGTCTACGTATCTGCTAGAATACTGGCGTAATAGCTATAAGCAGCCCGTCTTAAAATATAAACTAAGGAGTCTAACATCTATGCAAGTGTTTAGGTGTTAAGCCCAAACGCGTAATAAAAGTAAACAGAGGTAGGAACCCTTTGGGGCGTACTATTAACTAATCCTAATGTCTTTAAATGGATTTAAGTAAGAGCATAGCTATTAGGACCTAAAAGATAGTAAACTATACTTAAATAGGGTAAAGCTAGAGGAAACTCTAGTAGAGGCTTACAGCAGTTCTAACGTGTAAATTAATTATTAAATTTGGGTATAGGAGCAAAAGACTAATTAAACTATCTAGTAGCTAGTTCCTACTAAAGTTTCCCTTAGGATAGTAGTAA
>NW_022985040.1:62256-71371 GCF_010015815.1 Dothidotthia symphoricarpi CBS 119687
TATTCTTAAACTTTAAATATATAAGAAGTCTTTATTACTTAATTAAACGTAGACACTTAAATGTACTGTTACTAGTAGGCTATTTTTGGTAAGTAGAACTAGCAATACAGGATAAACTAAACGCAGGGTTAAGGTACTAGAATACACGCTTATTAGATACTATAAAAGGTATTAGTTTATCTAGACAGTAGGACAGTGGCTATAGAAGTCGGAATCTGCTAAGGAGTATATAACAACTTACCTACCAAATAAACTAGCTCTAAAAATAGATAGCGCTTAAGCGTATTACCTATACCCTGCTGCTGGGGCAAGATTTAAGCCCTAGCAAGTAGGTAGGCGTAGAGGCTTGTAATAAAGCCTTGGAGGTAACCCTAGGTAGAACGGCCTCTAGTGTAGATCTTAGTAGTAGTAGTAAATACTTAAATAAGAACTTTAAGGACTAAAGTAGGGAAAGGTTCCGTGTAAATAGCAGTTAGACACAGGTTAGTTAATCCTAAGAGATAGGGTAATTCCGTTTTAATATAGGCGCTTACGCCTCGCCCTTAAAAGGGAAGCTGGTTAATATTCTAGTACCTAGATATAGATTCTCCGCGGCAACGCAACTAAGAGCAGAAACTATTAAAAGGATAATTCTTTATTAACTAACTACCTAGGATAGTAGTAGAATATCTTATATACTTTATCTACTACTTACTTAGCTATCTACGCTAACCTTATATTTAACACTCCCCTATAAGGTAAACGTAGTACCAAGTTAAAATAAAGTAATAGGGGGTTTAAAGCAAGGAATCTAAAGTCTAAACGCTAATACAAGTAATAGGGGGTTTATAGTAAGTAAAAACAGTAAGTATAGACGCTAGGCCTATATACTATTATACTAGTAGCTCCCCCTTAATCCTTGCCCGTTTAAGGCTTGTTTTAGGGAGCCTATGTACTATATTACTGGGCTGTCCTTCCTTAAATACCTCCTTTATCCCTAGTTGTTACTAAAAGTCTATAAAGGCAGGTCCCTAAAGTAGCTTTGTTATACTGTTAGCTGTATTTTATTTAGTAGGTATATACTGTAGGTTTACCAGCCCTTGCTCTACTATCTTCTAAATAAAGTAGTAGCAAATGTCTACGTACTTTGTCCTTAAATAAAATATAGGGTTCTTTATAAGGGCAAGTGCCCCTTTGTTATTACTATACACCGTTACAGCAGCTAGGCCTAGGTACCTACCTGCTGTTATACTACTAAGTAACTTAAGTAAGTACCCTAGCTAAATAGCCTCTTTCGTAGTCTCTAATTTAGTAATATACTTAGCCTTACAGCTAGAAAGAGTAACAGTAGTCTACTGCTTTAAGCTCTAGCTTACTACAGTACTATTAAGTGTAAATATGTAGCTACTAGTTAACTAGCGGCCTTCCTCTTAACCCTAGTTAGAATTAGTGTACCTAATTAGGTTACCTTTCTAGTTAGAGTTAATTATAAGTCCCTATATAACAGTTTACTGTAGGTATTAAACTACCTAGAGGCTAGCGTCTAGATGCTGCTTTAAGGGGTTAGATATAAACTAGCTAAGCTGTAAGACTACGTAAGTAATATTAGGTTAAGTACAAAGCATAAGGTATATTAGTAACCCTATAAGAGATTAATAGAAGCGCTAATTATCCTTAGTAGCCTCCTTGTTGTTTACTATAAGTACTAAGTTAGTATTTATAGGAATAGGCGCGTCCTTCAGCTCCCTAGGGAGGCGCTCCTTAGCTAACTTAACTATCCAGCAGGTATATGCCGCTTGGGTAAGGAATAGTTTTAAGTATTTACTAGAGGAGAACTATTTACGCCAGATCTTAATCCCTAAATAGTAAAAGACTAGACCAAGATTAGTTATATTAAAGCGGGAGCTAAGTTTAGCTTTAATTTTATTAATAGCAGTTTAATCCCTACTAAAGAGAAGAAGGTTATTAATATAGATAGTAATTAGGATCCTAAGGTCCCTATTTAAAAATACGCTATAGTCCTCTATAATTAGTTTAAAGCCTAGGTCTAGGAGAGCTGCCTTTAAGGTTTAATACTAGATTTATAGTACTTATTTTAGCCTGTACAGCGCCTTTTGGAGCTAATAGGCTAAACTAGGCAGGTAGTTCTCCTTAAGGTTAGGGGGTAGCTTAACATAGACTTTAGTATTAATGTTACTGTATAGGAAGGTAGTTTTAACGTCTATTTATTTAATGTACTACCTAAGTATATAGGCTAGGATAAAAAGTGCCTTATAGCTTATAGGCTTTATAACTAAAGCGAATATTTTATTAAAGTTAATGCCTTCCTCCTACTTAAAGCTGTAAACAACCTAGTAAGATTTATACTAAATTGGCTTTCTATTAGTATTAACTTTAATTTTATAGATATACTTACTAGTAAGTACTGCGCTGTTAATTTAGGCTTTACTTACTACATCCTAGGTATTATTATTAATTAGGGATTATATCTCTTTACCTATAGATAAGATCTATTATTAAGCTTTAGGGCTTAAGATAGTAGCTTTATATGTCTTTGGTTTGTTATTACTAGTTAGCGTTAATAATTTAAGAAGGGTAAGCTAGTTTATAGATTACTAGCGTTCTAGGGATTCTAGAGTAGCAATCTGGGCAATAATTGCGTTAAAGTTAGTACTATTAATTAGTTTAGTAGAGTCTTTATTTAGGGGAAGATCTGCCCTAGATAGTATCTTAAACGTAGGATCTACGTTGCTAGAGGCTGTTATAAGAGATAGATAGGTAACTAGTACTAGTATAGTTATAAGTACACTAGTTGTCTCCCCCTTAAGCGCAGTAGTAGCTTTATTATTTACTATTTAGAACGTAGATCTAGGCACCCTAGCTATAAAGGGGAGGTTAAGAGCCTATTTAGGAAAGATCTCTTTGTAGAAGCGTATATCCCAGACTCTATAGACTAAGTTTTGGTCTATATTCTATACGTAGTAGTAGTTTTTGGTTTTGCGTACAGTATAGCCTAGGAGATAGTACTTCTTACTATGATTATCTAGTTTCAGCAGCCTAATAGCTGGCTAAGGGACTAGTATCTAGTACTTACAGCTAATTATACGTAGGTGCGCTACAGAAGGTGGCTCTTACTAGAGCTATTTATATAGCGTTATTAACCCTAGGTTAGCTAACGTTAGCGTAAGGTTAAGAAGTAGTACTATTAATTTTAGGAGTTTGCTGTAGCAAATTTCTAGTAAATTTAAGTAGCAGAGGATTGCGTAAATAGTAAAACCTACTAAGCCTATACCCTGTTCTAACACCCTATCTTACTTAGGGTTACAGGGCACTATTAGTTTGTAGTTAATGCCGCTTATTGCATAAATCTAGTTGAATTAGCAGTTACTAAACTTACTACTGTTATTATTTTGTAGAATTCTAATTTTGGCGTTTAGGGTATTTTTAGCCTATTTTTAGAAGTCTATAAAAGACTAAGTTACCTTATCCTTAGTTAATAGTAGCCTAACCTAGTAAAACCTTAAGTAGTTGTTAGTAATAAGAAGGCCTATTACCTTACGCTTTACCCCCCTCTTATTAACAGTAGTTACTATACTAGAGAGGTTAAGGAATAGTTATTTAAGCGGTTAGGTAGCCTGTTATATAGGCTAGCAAAAGTTTTGTTGCAGGAGGCCTACTTAAAGGTAGTTATTATATTTGTCTATAGGTTTACTAGGGACTTTAACCCCTAGTAAAACTAAGAGCTTTTAAAGTTACTACTCCCTAAGGTAGGTAAGTTGTCTATACTACACTATTAGAGAGATGTCCTGTTTAAATACTATTACAACGTATAGGTGTTAAGGGCCTATACGTTATTTATTATTAATATTAAGAGTGTAGAGATCTATTTTGTAATAGGACCCTACTGTAATAATATTATTAGTAGGTATCCTTTAAATCTCTATAGTGTAGCTGTAGGTAAAGAAGGCTATATTAGTAGGTATACCTTAACCTAAAATTATTAAGGCGCGTTAAGAGATAATGTTAAATAGGAGTTTTACTAAAAATAAGATATTCTAAATAGTAAATATCTTCCTAACTTTAGCGTTACTATTAGTTAGGGTAATTAGTATTTAAACAGTGCTAATGTAGGTAATATTAATTATCCCCCCTACGCTAACAATCTGCTAACTAGGTAGTGCTTTACGTATTTTGCCTATAAAGTATTTAGATAAGCTAGTATAATAGGCTTTTACTTTACTATCTAGTACTTAGTTAGACTCTAAGAGGTAGCTATTTAGTACGGCTAGTACTGTAACATTTGTAGGTGTTACGTCCTTATTAAGTTAATTATCCTTGGGCCTATATACTCTTGTAACCGCTGTTAGCTAAGTAAAGGGCTTAGTTTTAATTTATTATTATACAGCGTTGCCTATAGTTATTATATTAGTATAATTGCGTTTAGCTCCCTTTTAGCAGCTATCCTTATTAAGTTTCTTAAAATACGCCTGCTGTAGCTACTTATTTCTAGGAAAATAATAGTAGTAACCCTTTGTTACTTCCTTAGGTGCTTTGGCGTATATATGCCCTAGGGCCTAAGGGCTAGTGTAGTAAGTACATTTCTTGCTACTACCCCCTTAGTTACTTCTACCCTAGCCCTGTAAGCGTTATCTACTAAATAAGGTAAGGGTAATAGAGTTAGTACTGGCCTTAGTAAGTCTTTATTATTCCTTACTAATAATATTAGTAGTAAGTTTATTAAAGTCCTTTAGATTTTTAAGGTTAATAATTAATAGGTTATTATATAGGACGCTAATCTAGTAATTATAGGAGTTATTAAGGTTATATAGAAACTAGAGGTTTATAAGCTATAGAGGTAAAACGTAGTTTTTATTAACTAATTAAAAATATTACTAAATTATATTTAGCTTATCTTAAAATTGTGTAACTAAGCTATAATTTATAAGGTTAGACTCCAGGAATTATTAAAACAGGATGTATAGATAGGCGCTTCTAGAGGCTTTATATACGCTAAGGCGTATAAATACCTCTTATAGTACGCTATAATCTTAAATTATTAATTAGACTATTAGCGTAAGGGTGTTGCGTAGTAGTTTAAGAGTAAGTAGTACATTATTGGGGTAGCGCTTAGTAATGTTATTCTTAGGATTAAATTAGGGCTTAAAGAAAGACTAGAACCTTAATATAATAGTAATTAATTTAAATTCATTACGCTATTTATTATAGTTCTAGGGCCCTTCTAATTTTAGCTACCCTTCCTAAGCTATTAACCTAAGCGCTGTATTTATATTAGGGTAATTTCTTAAGGGGTTCTCTGTAAGTCTAACAGCTATTTTAATAACTTGTTCTATTATAAATATCCTAGCTGTAACAGCCTAACCTAAGACTAGCTGTACTATAGCTAACCCTAGAACTAACCTTGTAGCGCTTATTTTAGCGCTAGTGTTTTTGTTATTAGTTAGTTCTGCCGTTGTAGGACCTATTAAATTAGCTGGTGTTAGTGCTGTATATACATTATTAACGTTAGGTAGTAATCTCTGCTGTTACAGAGTTACTTATTTGCGCATTTCTTAAGCCTTACAGGCTTATTAAGTTTCTATCCTAGTAGTAGTGCTGTTAGTATAATCTAAAGAGGGTAATTTGTTATTATTAGATAGAGGTTAGTTAGGCAGAGAGGTAAAGTCTAAGGTACCTATTTATATTTTGCGTTGTGCAGGCTCTAGTAGTTTATTAACATATAAGCTAAGGTCTATTATTACAGTGCGCTTTTGTGTACTACGCATATTTAATAGCAGCGGCACTAGTGTTTTTAACTAAACAGAAGCTATCTACTACTATAACATATTTTTGAATTTTAGTAAAATAGCTAAAGATTAGAGGCTACAAAGTTAGTTATTATTATTATTAAGTTATTAATTATGTAGTTAAAGTTCCTAAATTTTTAAATACTTAGCAGGGGCTGCTGTTTAGGTTTAGCTCTATTAATTTATAGCTAGTAAGGATTTAAGTAAAACAGTATCTTAGTTACCTAATCTATTATCTTACTTAAGCCCTTTAAGACTTTAATTTAATAGCTCTACTCCCCTACGGCATCCCCTAGATAATTATTAAAAGAACTGCAAACATTAATTATTTAGGTTAGGTGTTAAGTTGGGTATTATCTACCCTTCCTAGCCTATACTTTTAATTATTAGTTAAGTATTTTGTTAGATATTTAGTTATAATGCTTTAGGTTTTAGCTACTTATAGACAGAATAACTACAGTGCTAGGTACCTAGGAACTATTATTATATAAGTCTTTTTGTGCATTTAAACGCAGTTATAGCTACTTTTAATTTATAAGACTTCTTATTAATAAAGCTATACTTCTATTATTAAAACTAGGGGGATTTATTTATATTTTACTAGTCTTAACGCGATTATAGCGCAGGGTATAGGGGTAGTTAACCCCTTTACTCTAAATATATACGCTAATTTTGCATTTCTAGGGATAAAGGCAATCCCTAGCGTCTGTAATAATAGGCAACTCCCTTTATTTATATCCTTTAATAGAGTAAACTTATCTTAGGATTTAGAAAGGTAACTCTAAGTACCCATTTAGGATGGCTTTAATTGTACCCTTTTTAGGCGTAATCTTTTTAAATTAACGTTTAACAGTATTAGCTGTCTCTTTAGCTTATTATTTAATAATAGGCATTTAGTAGTAATTACTTAGTAATACTGTTTCTTACATAATACATATACTTATTAGGAGAACGTAGGTAGTAAGCTAATAAGTCCTTAATTAATTTATTTAGAGTAATTAGGCGTAGTAAAGCGCTAGGCTTATAACCTATTAAAAGGATAATTCTTTATTAACTAACTACCTAGGATAGTAGTAGAATATCTTATATACTTTATCTACTACTTACTTAGCTATCTACGCTAACCTTATATTTAACAGAAACTTTAGTAGAAACCCTAAGAAGAGTTCTCTTTTCTTCTTAATAGTCTATTACCCTAAAATTAGTTTGTCTAGAGCTAGGGTTTAATAGCCAGAAGAGTACTGCACTTTTACGGCGTTTAGTGCACTCCTAACAAACCTTGAAAATCCGCTTAAAGAAATAGTTTTTACGCTAGGTTATACTTATAACTATAGTAGGTTTCTAAGGTAAAAAGCCTCTAGTTAATAAAATAATATAAATAAGGGAAGTTAGTAAAATAGATCTATAACTTTGGGAAAAGGATTAGCTCTAAGGGTTAAGTACGTTAAGCCTTGAGGAGAAGTCTCTAGCGCAGAAGGGCACTAACCGCAAGGTAGGTACCTTTTAGTACTAGGGTATAGGTACCCTTAGTAGGCTTTAGCTGTCCGGCGTATACTTAACAACTAACTTAGAACTAGTATAGATAAGGGGAATCTAACTGTCTAATTAAAATATAGCATTATAATAGCTAGAAAGTAGTGTTAACGTAATATAATTTCTGCTTAGTGCTCTAAATATTAAAGCAAAGAGATTTAACTAAGTATAGGTAAACAGCAGGAGTAACTATAACTCTCTTAAGGTAGCTAAATATCTTATTATCTAATTAGTAATACGTATAAATAGATTAATAAGATTCCTACTATCCCTATCTACTATCTAGTAAAACTACAGCCAAGGGAACAGGCTTAGCTAAATTAGTAGGGAAAGAAGACCCTATTAAGCTTAACTCTAGTTTAATATTATAAAAAGATATAGGGGGTATAGAATAGGTAGGAGCTTTAGCGCCAGTAAAATACTACTACCCTTATTATTTTTTTACTTATTTAATAAAGCGGAGCTAGGCCTTACTACCTAACTTCTAGCGTTAAGGTCCTTTATAGGCTAATCTGGGTTAAAGACATTATTAGGTAGGGAGTTTAGCTAGGGCGGCATATCTATTAAACTATAACGCAGGTGTCCTAAGGGGGACTTATAGAGAACAGAAATCTCTAGTAGAGTAAAAGGGTAAAAGTCCCCTTGATTTTAATTTTTAGTGTAAATATAAACTATAAAAGTGTAGCCTATTAATCCTTTAGTCCCTTGAAATTTAAGGCTAGAGGTACTAGAAAAGTTACTATAGGGATAACTAGCTTATAGCAGCTAAGCGTTTATAGTAACGTTACTTTCTAATCCTTTAATATTAGCTCTTTTTATTATACTAAAGTAGAATTTAGTAAGCGTTAGATTATTTACCTACTAATAGGGAACGTAAGCTAGGTTTAGACTATTATAAGATAGGTTAGTTTTACCCTACTAATAACCTTACCCCAATAGTAATTCCGCTTAGTATAAGAGGAACTATAGATTTAGATAATTAGTTTTTGCGGCTATCTAACTAGGTATTACCGCGAAGCTACTATCTGCTAGATTATAGCTAAACGCCTCTAAGTTAGAATCTATACTAGAATAGGGTAATTTCTGCCTACACTAGTTAGATATAAATAGGCCTTTAGCCTAGAACCTTACTAGGCTGGCGTCTGTAGCCCTATTAAAGTTAGGGTTACTAGCTAGTGTATTATAATTATATAGTGCGTAGGATTAAATCCTTTATAGATAACTTAGTTATCTAGCTAGGTTATATAAGTAGTTAAGTAGCCTTGTAGTTATAAGCTACTAAGCGTAAGCCTACTGCTAGCTTAGTTAAAAATAGAAATACCTCCCTTCCTATTTAGAAAGTTAAGGCCCTAAAGGCCGGCCTATAAAAGGGGAGATAGGGGGGGGGCTGCTAGCAGTTCTAGGGTAGTAATTCCCCTATTACTTTAGCAGCTTCTAGTTATAGGTACCCAGTTTTAGCAGCAGCCTGCTAGAGAGTATCTCTCTAGGTAGGCAGTTACCCTTACCAGCTCTAGTTATAAACCCCCTATTACTTATTTCCAGATTAGGAGCGGGCCTTGGGGGAAATAGGACTAGAGCTAAACCCCCTATTACTTACCGCAAAACCCCCTATTACTTACCCCCTGTTACGGCAGGGGCCTTGGGGGGGGAGCCCCCCAAAATAATAGGCAGTCTGGGGGGGTAAGCCCCTGAAAAAATAGGCAGTCTGGGGGGAAGGCCCCCAGGTAATTTAGGGGTAAACCCCCTATTACTTACTGCAAAACCCCCTATTACTTACCCCCTGTTACAGCGGGGGCCTT
>NW_022985040.1:72379-72602 GCF_010015815.1 Dothidotthia symphoricarpi CBS 119687
AAAATAATAGGCAGTCTAGGGGGGTAAGCCCCTAAAATAACAGGTAGTCTAGGGGGGTAAGCCCCTAAAATAACAGGCAGTCTAGGGGGGTAAGCCCCTAAAAAAATAAGCAGTCTAGAGGGGAGGCCCCTGGGTAATTTAGGGGTAAACCCCCTATTACTTACCGCAAAACCCCCTATTACTTACCCCCTATTACAGCAGGGGCCTTAGGGGGGGAGCCCCC
>NW_022985040.1:74623-82274 GCF_010015815.1 Dothidotthia symphoricarpi CBS 119687
ATTATATAAGAGGAATATAACTTTTCTATATATATTAAATTATAAATATTATTATTTCTTGTTCTTATTATTAACTCTTTAAGGTTTATTACTAAACTTAAATTTCTTTTTATTCTGCTTACTAAGTATGTTAAAACTAGTATTACTAAGCCTATAGCTATTACCTTCTATTTTAGTAATTACAGTCTAGTAATAGCCAGCTTAATTATTACTTTTAAACTTTTATTACTTTTGGGTAAGAAGCTTAAAAACAGCTAAGGACGTGTAACTTAATAAATCTAGGTTTATAGTTTATATAAGCCTGCGTATGTCTCCCTAGATTTATATACAAAAAACGAACCTCTGAAATTTTTTCTAACACACAAACTGCGTAACGCGAAAATTAAACCTAAAAGTCTTCCTACGTTATATAAGAAGGGCAGCTAGGGCAACCTAACTGCCTGCAGAATAGTAACTGCGTTAATACTTTTAAAACAACGTGTAAACTGCTGGGCTGCTCTCTGTTTTATATCTCCCTGGGCAGGCTTCTACCTTGTGTAGCCTCTTTCTCAGCGGCTAATATGCAACTTTCGTGGCTTTAGGCCTACAGTCTTGTACTAGCAAGCCTTGTTTCCTAGGTAGCAGCTGGCAACGTTAACTCTAGTCAGTATATCTACTAGGGGCTGGGCAACTCTTTTTTACTTACTTAGGTAGGTTAATGCCTATATTTTAAAGCGGTGCCTCTAGTGCCGCGCCTAAGCTTATAAGGAGAACTAAAGTCCTGCTAAACTTGTGTTAGCAGGCACTATTTGGGGTCTGTAGATAATTAGCTTTGCTATTTATTCTACTAGATCTTTAGGGATAGCTCTGTTAAGTTTCTGTGTTTACGCGTGTCAGGGCACAAGTCTTCTCCTCTTAAGGGGTATATGTAGCAGGATTGTTGCTGGTGTAAGAGCTAAAGACGCCCTGTTGCGGACTGCACCTTGGGGAACTTAGTGGGGGCAATTGAATTGGTTATTTGCAGTGTAGCTGCCTTATACAGCTGTAGCGCTTGCGGCTGGGATTACTTCAGCGTCTCCCTTCTATCTAGTAGCACACTCTGCCCCCTCTAGGGGGTTTAGCTAACGCGTTTCGGCGCTGCAGTTTAGGATAGTTACCTAGTTAATTCTGCTAGTAGTTATATGCTTGTCTTAAAGATTAAGCTATATATGTCTAAGTATAAGTAATTATACTGTGAAACTGCAAATAGCTTATTAAATTAGTTATCGTTTATTTAATAGTACCTTACTACTTGGATAACTGTAGTAATTCTAGAGCTAATACATACTGAAAACCCCAACTTTAGGAGGGGTGTATTTATTAGATAAAAAACCAACGCCCTTTGGGGCTTCTTGGTGATTTATAATAACTTTACAGATTGCATAGCCTTGCGCTGGCAACGGTTTATTTAAATTTCTGCCCTATTAACTTTCGATGGTAAGGTATTGGCTTACTATAGTTTTAACAGGTAACAGGGAATTAGGGTTCGATTCTGGAGAGGGAGCCTAAGAAACAGCTACTATATCCAAGGAAGGCAGCAGGCGCGCAAATTACCCAATCCTGACACAGGGAGGTAGTAATAATAAATACTAATACAGGGCTCTTTTGGGTCTTGTAATTAGAATAAGTATAATTTAAACCTCTTAACAAGGAACAATTAGAGGGTAAGTCTAGTGCTAGTAGCCGCGGTAATTCCAGCTCTAATAGCATATATTAAAGTTATTACAGTTAAAAAGCTTGTAGTTAAAACTTGGGTCTAGCTAGCAGGTCCGCCTTACTGCGTATACTTGTCTAGCCGGGCCTTTCCTTCTAGAGAACCTTATGCCCTTTACTAGGCGTACTAAGGAACTAGGACTTTTACTTTAAAAAAATTAGAGTGTTTAAAGCAGGCCTTTGCTTAAATACGTTAGCATAGAATAATAGAATAGGACGTATAGTCCTATTTTGTTAGTTTCTAGGACTGCTGTAATAATTAATAGGGACAGTTAGGGGCATTAGTATTTAATTGTTAGAGGTAAAATTCTTGGATTTATTAAAGACTAACTACTGCGAAAGTATTTACCAAGGATGTTTTTATTAATTAGTAAACAAAAGTTAGGGGATTAAAGACAATTAGATACTGTCGTAGTCTTAACTGTAAACTATACTAACTAGGGATTAGGCAATGTTCTTTTTCTAACTTGCTTGGCACCTTACAAGAAATTAAAGTTTTTGGGTTCTGGGGGGAGTATAGTTGTAAGGCTAAAACTTAAAGAAATTAACAGAAGGGCACTACTAGGCGTAAACGTAACTGTTTGCCGCAGTAGCTCTGCGCCAGAAAGGAGCTAGTAATAGTAAGTAGTAGCTGTCGTTAAATCCTAGTTAACTGCTTTAGAGGCTTTAGCTGCCTATAAAACAGTAACTAATATCTAATAAGAGAGCTTTTGGTAACACTGTTAAATTGCAGGAAACTTGCAAAGCATTCTGCTACCAAGCCAACGTATTAAAAGCCGTTAGTGGCCAGGCTAACTCCCTAGATACGGTAAAAACGCAGTCTGTATGTAATAATCCGCAGCTAAGCTCCCCTGCTACGGCAAGGAGAAGGTTTAGAGACTAAATAGCGGTAGGTTAGTATAGTACCCGAAAACTAGTCGCTATAACAGCTGGCTTAAGATATAGTTTGGGCCCTCTCGAAAGACTGTAGCATTATAAGGTACAACCCTATAAAACAGGAGCCTGCGGCTTAATTTAACTCAATACAGGGAAACTTACTAGGTCTAGATAAAATAAGGATTAATAGATTAAGAGCTCTTTCTTGATTTTTCAGGTAGTAGTATATAGCTGTTCTTAGTTAGTAGAGTAATTTGTCTGCTTAATTGCAATAACAAATAAGACCTTAACCTGCTAAATAGCTAGGCTAGCTTTAGCTAGTTGCTGGCTTCTTAGAGGGACTATTAGCTTAAGCCGATAGAAGTTTAAGGCAATAACAGGTCTGTAATACCCTTAGATATTCTGGGCTATATACGCGCTACACTAACAGAGCCAATAAGTTCTTTACCTTGGCTAGAAGGTCTAGGTAATCTTGTTAAACTCTGTTGTGCTGGGGATAGAGCATTGTAATTATTACTCTTTAACAAGGAATACCTAGTAAGCGCGTGTTATTAGTACGCGTTAATTACGTCCCTGCCCTTTATACACACTGCCCGTTGCTACTACTAATTAAATAGCTTAGTAAGGCCTTCGGACTGGCTTAGAGAGGTTGGCAACAACTACTCTAAGCTGGAAAGTTCGTTAAACTTAGTTATTTAGAGGAAGTAAAAGTTGTAACAAGGTTTCTGTAGGTAAACCTGCAGAAGGATTATTACTAAGAGTAACAGGCTTTGGTCTAGCTACTTTTACCCATGTTTTTTAAGTACTAAAGTTTCCTTGGTAGCTCTGCCTACTAGTTGGACTCTATTTAAACCCTTTATAGTTGCAGTTAGCGTCTAATAAAACCTAATAATTAAAACTTTTAATAATAGATCTCTTAGTTCTGGCATTAATAAAGAACGCAGTAAAATGTAATAAGTAGTGTAAATTACAGAATTTAGTAAATTATTAAATCTTTAAACGCATATTACACCTCTCGGTATTCTGGAAGGTATACCTATTTGAGCGTTATTTATACCCTTAAGCTCTGCTTGGTATTGGGTGTTTATTCTGCCTCTGCGTATAAACTCGCCTTAAAATAATTAGCAGCCAGTGTACTTATTTCAGAGCGTAGCAGATTTTTATTGCGCGCTAGATTAACGTACAGCAGTACCTAAGAAGCCTTATTTAACGCTCTTAACCTTGGATTAGGTAGGGATACCTGCTAAACTTAAGCATATTAATAAGTAGAGGAAAAGAAACCAATAGGGATTGCCCTAGTAACAGTAAGTAAAGCAGCAACAGCTTAAATTTAAAATCTAGCCCTTTTTAGAGTCTAAGTTATAATTTACAGAGGGCGCTTTGGTGTTAGCAGCAGTTCAAGTTCCTTGAAACAGGATGTTACAGAGGGTAAGAATCCTGTACGTAGTTGCTAGCCTTTACTATGTAAAGCCCCTTTAACAAGTTAAGTTATTTGGGAATACAGCTCTAAATAGGAGGTAAATTTCTTCTAAAGCTAAATACTGGCTAGAGACTAATAGCGTATAAGTAGAGTAATTAAAAGATAAAAAGCACTTTGGAAAGAGAGTTA
Source organism: Dothidotthia symphoricarpi CBS 119687 (assembly GCF_010015815.1). NCBI lineage: Eukaryota > Fungi > Ascomycota > Dothideomycetes > Pleosporales > Dothidotthiaceae > Dothidotthia > Dothidotthia symphoricarpi. The sequence goes on from NW_022985040.1 coordinate 78,840, forward strand.
AATAGCACGTAAAATTATTAAAAGGGAAGCGCTTACAGCTAGACTTGCCTATAGTTACTTATCTAGGCTTTTGCCCAGTGCACTCTTCTATAGGTAGGCCAGTATTAGTTTGGGTGGTTAGATAAAGGTCTCTGTTATATACCTCTCTTTAGGGAGAACTTATAGGGGAGACGATATGCAACTAGCCTAGACTAAGGTCTGCGTATCTGCTAGGATGCTGGCGTAATGGCTGTAAGCAGCCTGTCTTGAAATACAGACTAAGGAGTCTAATATCTATGCAAGTGTTTAGGTGTTAAGCCTAAACGCGTAATAAAAGTAAACAGAGGTAGGAACCCTTTAGGGTGCACTATTAACTAATCCTAATGTCTTTAGATGGATTTGAGTAAGAGTATAGCTGTTAGGACCTAAAAGATAGTAAACTATGCTTAAATAGGGTAAAGCTAGAGGAAACTCTAGTAGAGGCTTACAGCAGTTCTAACGTACAAATTAATTATTAAATTTGGGTATAGGGGCAAAAGACTAATTAAACTATCTAGTAGCTAGTTCCTGCTAAAGTTTCCCTTAGGATAGCAGTAATATATTTAGTTTTATAAGGTAAAGCGAATAATTAGAGGCCTGGGGGTTAAAATAACCTTTACCTATTCTTAAACTTTAAATATGTAAGAAGTCTTTATTACTTAATTAAACGTAGACACTTGAATGTACCGTTACTAGTAGGCTATTTTTGGTAAGTAGAACTAGCGATGCGGGATAAACTAAACGCGGGGTTAAGGTGCCAGAATACACGCTTATTAGACACTACAAAAGGTGTTAGTTTATCTAGACAGCAGGACAGTAGCTATAGAAGTCGGAATCTGCTAAGGAGTGTGTAACAACTTACCTGCTAAATAAACTAGCCCTGAAAATAGATAGCGCTTAAGCGTGTTACCTATACCCTACTGCTGGGGCAAGATTTAAGCCCTAGTAAGTAGGTAGGCGTAGAGGCTCGTAACAAAGCCTTGGGGGTAACCCTGGGTAGAACGGCCTCTAGTGCAGATCTTGGTAGTAGTAGCAAATACTTAAATAAGAACTTTAAGGACTAAAGTAGGGAAAGGTTCTGTGTAAATAGCAGTTAGACACAGGTTAGTTAATCCTAAGAGATAGGGTAATTCCGTTTTAATGTAGGCGCTTACGCCTTGCCCTTAAAAGGGAAGCTGGTTAATATTCTAGTACCTAGATGTAGATTCTCTACAGTAACGCAACTAAGAGCGGAGACTTTAGCAGGAGCCCCAAGAAGAGTTCTCTTTTCTTCTTAACAGTCTATTACCCTGAAATCGGTTTGTCTAGAGCTAGGGTTTAATAGCTGGAAGAGCGCTGCACTTTTGCAGCGTTTAGTGCACTCCTAACAAACCTTGAAAATCTGCTTAAAGAAATAGTTTTTACGCCAGGTTGTACTTATAACTGCAGCAGGTCTCTAAGGTAAAAAGCCTCTAGTTAATAGAACAATGTAGATAAGGGAAGTTAGTAAAATAGATCTGTAACTTTGGGAAAAGGATTAGCTCTAAGGGTTGGGTACGTTAGGCCTTGGGGAGAAGTTTCTAGCGCAGAAGAGCACTAACTGCAAGGTAGGCGCCTTTTAGCGCTGGGGTGTAGGTACCCTTAGTAGGCTTTAGCTGTCTGGCGTATGCTTAATAACCAACTTAGAACTAGTATAGATAAGGGGAATCTAACTGTCTAATTAAAACATAGCATTGCGATAGCTAGAAAGTAGTGTTAATGCAATGTAATTTCTGCCTAGTGCTCTAAATGTTAAAGCAAAGAGATTTAACCAAGCGTAGGTAAACAGCAGGAGTAACTATAACTCTCTTAAGGTAGCTAAATGCCTTGTTATCTAATTAGTAACGCGTATAAATAGATTAACAAGATTCCTACTATCCCTATCTACTATCTAGCAAAACTATAGCTAAGGGAACAGGCTTAGCTAAATTAGCGGGGAAAGAAGACCCTATTAAGCTTAACTCTAGTTTAATATTGTAAAAAGACATAGGGGGTGTAGAATAGGTAGGAGCTTTAGCGCTAGTAAAATACTACTACCCTTATTGTTTTTTTACTTATTTAATAAAGCAGAGCTGGGCCTTACTGCTTAACTTCTAGCGTTAAGGTCCTTTGTGGGCCAATCTGGGTTAAAGACATTGTTAGGTAGGGAGTTTAGCTAGGGCGGCACATCTGTTAAACTATAACGCAGGTGTCCTAAGGGGGACTTATAGAGAACAGAAATCTCTAGTAGAGTAAAAGGGCAAAAGTCCCCTTGATTTTAATTTTTAGTGTAAATATAAACTATAAAAGTGTAGCCTATTAATCCTTTAGTCCCTTAAAATTTGAGGCTAGAGGTGCTAGAAAAGTTACTATAGGGATAACTAGCTTGTAGTAGCCAAGCGTTTATAGCGACGTTGCTTTTTAATCCTTTAATATCAGCTCTTCCTATTATACTAAAGCAGAATTTGGTAAGTGTTAGATTATTTACCTACTAATAGGGAACGTAAGCTAGGTTTAGACTATTGTAAGACAGGTTAGTTTTACCCTACTAATAACCTTGCCCTAATAGTAATTCTGCTTAGTATAAGAGGAACCGCGGATTTAGATAATTAGTTTTTGCAGCTGTCTAACTAGGCATTGCCGCGAAGCTACTATCTACTGGATTATAGCTAAACGCCTCTAAGTTAGAATCTATGCCAGAACAGGGTAATTTCTGCCTGCACTAGTTAGATACAAATAGGCCTTTAGCCTAGAACCTTACTAGGCCGGCGTCTACAGCCCCATTAAAGTTAGGGTTACTAGCCGGTGTATTGCAATTATATAGTGCACAGAATTAAATCCTTTGTAGACAACTTAGTTATCTAGCTAGGTTGTATAAGTAGTTAAGTAGCCTTATAGTTATAAGCTACTAAGCGTAAGCCCACCGCTAGCTTAGTTAAAAATAGGAATACCTCCCTCCCTGTTTAGAAAGTTAAGGCCCCAAAGGCCAGCCTACAAAAGGGGAGATAGGGGGGGGGCTGCTAGCAGTTCTAGGGTAGTAATTCCCCTATTACTTTAGCAGCTTCCAGTTATAGGTACCCAGTTTTGGCAGCGGCCTGCTAGAGAGTATCTCTCTGGGTAGGTAGTTGCCCTTACCAGCTCTAGTTATAAACCCCCTATTGCTTATTTCCAGATTAGGAGCGGGCCTTAGGGGAAATAGGACTGGAGCTAAACCCCCTATTACTTACCGCAAAACCCCCTATTGCTTACCCCCCGTTACAGCGGGGGCCTTGGGGGGGGAGCCCCCTGAAATAACAGGCGGTCTGGGGGGGTAAGCCCCCAAAAAAATAGGCAGTCTGGGGGGGAGGCCCCTGGGTAATTTAGGGGCAAACCCCCTATTGCTTACTATAAAACCCCCTATTACTTACCCCCCGTTACGGC
>NW_022985040.1:84179-91761 GCF_010015815.1 Dothidotthia symphoricarpi CBS 119687
TTTTCTATATATATTAAATTATAAATATTATTATTTCTTATTCTTATTATTAACTCTTTAAGGTTTATTACTAAACTTAAATTTCTTTTTATTCTGCTTACTAAGTATATTAAAACTAGTATTACTAAGCCTATAGCTATTACCTTCTATTTTAGTAATTACAGTCTAGTAATAGCCAGCTTAATTATTACTTTTAAACTTTTATTACTTTTAGGTAAGAAGCTTAAAAACGGCTAAGGACGTATAACTTAATAAATCCAGGTTTATAGTTTATATAAGCCTACGCATGTCTCCCTAGATTTATATATAAAAAACAAACCTCTAAAATTTTTTCTAATATATAAACTGCGTAACGCGAAAATTAAACCTAAAAGTCTTCCTACATTATATAAAAAGGGTAGCTGGGGCAACTTAACTGCCTATAGAATAGTAACTGCGTTAATACTTTCAAAATAACGTGTAAACTACTAGGCTACTCTCTATTTTATATCTCCCTAGGTAGGCTTCTACCTTATGTAGCCTCTCTCTTAGCAGCTAATGCGTAACTTTTATAGCTTTAGGCCTACAGTCTTATACTAGTAAGCCTTATTTCCTAGGTAGTAGCTAGTAACATTAACTCTAGTTAGTATATCTACTAGGGGCTAGGCAACTCTTTTTTACTTACTTAAGTAGGTTAACGCCTATATTTTAAAGCAGTGCCTCTAGTGCTGCGCCTAAGCTTATAAGGAGAACTAAAGTCCTACTAAACTTGTATTAGTAGGCACTATTTAGGGTCTGTAGATAATTAGCTTTACTATTTATTCTACTAAATCTTTAGGGATAGCTCTATTAAGTTTCCGCATTTACGTATATTAGGGTATAAGTCTTCTCCTCTTAAGGGGCGTATGTAGTAGGATTGTTACTAGTATAAGAGCTAAAGACGCCCCGTTGCAGACTGCACCTTAGGGAACTTAGTAGGGGCTATTAAAAGGATAATTCTTTATTAACTAACTACCTAGGATAGTAGTAGAATATCTTATATACTTTATCTACTACTTACTTAGCTATCTACGCTAACCTTATATTCGATAGGGGTAATTAAATCGGTTATTCGCAGTGTAGCTGCCTTATATAGCTGTAGCGCTTATAGCTAGGATTACTTCGGCGTCTCCCTTCTATCTAGTAGTACACTCTACTCCCTCTGGGGGGTTTAGCTAACGCGTTTTGGTACTATAGTTTAGGATAGTTACCTAGTTAATTCTGCTAGTAGTTATATACTTATCTTAAAGATTAAGCTATACATATCTAAGTATAAGTAATTATACTGTAAAACTGCAAATAGCTTATTAAATTAGTTATTATTTATTTAATAGTACCTTACTACTTAGATAACTGTAGTAATTCTAGAGCTAATACATACTAAAAACCCTAACTTCGGGAGGGGTATATTTATTAGATAAAAAACTAACGCCCTTTAGGGCTTCTTAGTAATTTATAATAACTTTACAGATTATATAGCCTTGCGCCAGTAACAGTTTATTTAAATTTCTACCCTATTAACTTTTAATAGTAAGGTATTAGCTTACTATAGTTTTAACAGGTAATAGGGAATTAGGGTTCAATTCCGGAGAGGAAGCCTAAGAAACAGCTACTACATCTAAGGAAGGTAGTAGGCGCGCAAATTACCTAATCCCAATACAGGGAGGTAGTAATAATAAATACTAATATAGGGCTCTTTTAGGTCTTGTAATTAGAATAAGTATAATTTAAACCTCTTAATAAGGAATAATTAGAGGGTAAGTCTAGTGCTAGCAGCCGTAGTAATTCCAGCTCTAATAGCGTATATTAAAGTTATTACAGTTAAAAAGCTTATAGTTAAAACTTGGGTCTAGCTAGTAGGTCTACCTTACTGCGTATACTTATCCGGCTGGGCCTTTCCTTCTAGAGAACCTTATGCCCTTTACTGGGTATACTAGGGAACTAGGACTTTTACTTTAAAAAAATTAGAGTGTTTAAAGTAGGCCTTTACTTAAATACGTTAGCATAGAATAATAGAATAGGACGTGCAGTCCTATTTTATTAGTTTCTAGGACTGCCGTAATAATTAATAGGGACAGTTAGGGGCATTAGTATTTAATTGTTAGAGGTAAAATTCTTGGATTTATTAAAGACTAACTACTGTAAAAGTATTTACCAAGGATGTTTTTATTAATTAGTAAATAAAAGTTAGGGGATTAAAGACAATTAGATACTGTCGTAGTCTTAACTGTAAACTATACTAACTAGGGATTAGGCAATGTTCTTTTTCTAACTTACTTAGCACCTTACAAGAAATTAAAGTTTTTAGGTTCTAGGGGGAGTATAGTTACAAGGCTAAAACTTAAAGAAATTAATAGAAGGGTACTACTAGGCGTAAATATAACTGTTTACCGCAGTAGCTCTGCGCTAGAAAGGAGCTAGTAATAGTAAGTAGTAGCTATTATTAAATCCTAGTTAACTGCTTTAGAGGCTTTAGCTGCCTATAAAACAGTAACTAATATCTAATAAGAGAGCTTTTAGTAATACTATTAAATTGCAGGAAACTTATAAAGTATTCTACTACTAAGCCAACGTATTAAAAGCTGTTAGTAGCTAGGCTAACTCTCTAGGTATAGTAAAAACGTAGTCTATATGTAATAATCTACAGCTAAGCTCCTCTGCTACAGTAAGGAGAAGGTTTAGAAACTAAATAGTAGTAGGTTAGTATAGTACCTAAAAACTAGTCGCTATAACAGCTAGCTTAAGATATAGTCCGGGCCCTCTTAAAAGACTGTAGCATTGCAAGGTATAACCCTATAAAACAGGAGCCTGCGGCTTAATTTAACTTAACATAGGGAAACTTACTAGGTCTAGATAAAATAAGGATTAATAGATTAAGAGCTCTTTCTTGATTTTTTAGGTAGTAGTGTATAGCTATTCTTAGTTAGTAGAGTAATTTGTCTACTTAATTACAATAACAAATAAGACCTTAACCTACTAAATAGCTAGGCTAGCTTTAGCTAGTTACCAGCTTCTTAGAGGGACTATTAGCTTAAGCTAATAGAAGTTTAAGGTAATAATAGGTCTGTAATACCCTTAGATGTTCTAAGCTGTATACGCGCTATACTAATAGAGCTAACAAGTTCTTTACCTTGGCTAAAAGGTCTAGGTAATCTTATTAAACTCTATTATACTAGGGATAGAGTATTATAATTATTACTCTTTAATAAGGAATGCCTAGTAAGTATATATTATTAGCACGTGTTAATTACGTCTCTGCCCTTTATATACACCGCCTGTTACTACTACTAATTAAATAGCTTAGTAAGGCCTTTAGACTAGCTTAGAGAGGTTAGTAATAACTACTCTAAGCTAGAAAGTTTATTAAACTTAGTTATTTAGAGGAAGTAAAAGTTGTAATAAGGTTTCTATAGGTAAACCTACAGAAGGATTATTACTAAGAGTAATAGGCTTCAATCTAGCTACTTTTACCTATGTTTTTTAAGTACTAAAGTTTTCTTAGTAGCTCTACCCACTAGTTAGACTTTATTTAAACCCTTTATAGTTACAGTTAGTATCTAATAAAACCTAATAATTAAAACTTTTAATAACAGATTTCTTAGTTCTAGTATTAATAAAGAACGTAGCAAAATGCAATAAGTAGTATAAATTATAGAATTTAGTAAATTATTAAATCTTTAAACGTACATTACACCTCTTGGTATTCTGGGAGGTATACCTATTTAAGCGTTATTTATACCCTTAAGCTCTGCTTAGTGTTAAGTGTTTATTCCGCCTCTGCGTATAAACTCGCCTTAAAATAATTAGTAGCTAGTATACTTGTTTTAGAGCGCAGTAGATTTTTATTACGCGCTAAATTAACGTATAGCGGTACCTAAGAAGCCTTATTTAACACTCTTAACCTTGGATTAGGTAGAGATACCTACTAAACTTAAGCATATTAATAAGCAGAGGAAAAGAAACTAATAGGGATTACCCTAGTAACAGTAAGTAAAGCGGCAATAGCTTAAATTTAAAATCTAGCCCTTTTTAGGGTCTAAGTTATAATTTATAGAAGGCGCTTTAGTGTTAGCAGCAGTTTAAGTTCCTTGGAATAGGACGTTACAGAGGGTAAGAATCCTGTACGTAGTTACTAGCCTTTACCGTATAAAGCCCCTTTAATAAGTTAAGTTATTTGGGAATACAGCTCTAAATAGAAGGTAAATTTCTTCTAAAGCTAAATACTAGCCAGAGACTAATAGCGCATAAGTAGAGTAATTAAAAGATAAAAAGCACTTTGGAAAGAGAGTTAAATAGTACGTAAAATTATTAAAAGGGAAGCGCTTACAGCTAGACTTACCTATAGTTACTTATCCGGGCTTTTACCCGGTACACTCTTCTATAGGTAGGCTAGCATTAGTTTAGGCAGTTAGATAAAGGTCTCTATTATATACCTCTCTTTAGGGAGAACTTATAGGGGAGACAACATGCAATTAGCCTAGACTAAGGTCTATATATCTACTAGGATGCTAGCGTAATAGCTGTAAGCAGCCTGTCTTGAAATACAGACTAAGGAGTCTAATATCTATATAAGTATTTAGGTGTTAAGCCTAAACGCGTAATAAAAGTAAATAGAGGTAGGAACCCTTTAGGGTGTACTATTAACTAATCCTAATATCTTTAGATAGATTTAAGTAAGAGCATAGCTGTTAGGACCTAAAAGATAGTAAACTATACTTAAATAGGGTAAAGCTAGAGGAAACTCTAGTAGAGGCTTATAGTAGTTCTAATATATAAATTAATTATTAAATTTAGGTATAGGGGTAAAAAACTAATTAAACTATCTAGTAGCTAGTTCCTACTAAAGTTTCCCTTAGGATAGTAGTAACATATTTAGTTTTATAAGGTAAAGCAAATAATTAGAGGCCTAGGGGTTAAAATAACCTTTACCTATTCTTAAACTTTAAATATATAAGAAGTCTTTATTACTTAATTAAACATAGACACTTAAATATACTATTACTAGTAGGCTATTTTTAGTAAGTAGAACTAGTAATACAGGATAAACTAAACGCAGGGTTAAGGTACTAGAATATACGCTTATTAGATACTATAAAAGGTGTTAGTTTATCTAGACAGCAGGACAGTAGCTATAGAAGTTAAAATTTACTAAGAAGTGTATAATAACTTACCTACTAAATAAACTAGCCCTGAAAATAGATAGCGCTTAAGTGTGTTACCTATACTCTGCTACTAGGGCAAGATTTAAGCCCTAGTAAGTAGGTAGGCGTAGAGGCTTATAACAAAGCCTTAGAGGTAACTCTAAGTAGAACAGCCTCTAGTGCAGATCTTAGTAGTAGTAGTAAATACTTAAATAAGAACTTTAAGGACTAAAGTAGGGAAAGGTTCTGTGTAAATAGTAGTTAGACACAGGTTAGTTAATTCTAAGAGATAGGGTAATTCCGTTTTAATATAGGCGCTTACGCCTTGCCCTTAAAAGGGAAGCTGGTTAATATTCTAGTACCTAGATATAGATTCTCTATAGTAACGCAACTAAGAGCGGAGACTTTAGTAGGAGCCTTAAGAAGAGTTCTCTTTTCTTCTTAATAGTTTATTACCCTAAAATTAGTTTATCTAGAGCTAGGGTTTAATAGCCGGAAGAGCACTATACTTTTACAGCATTTAGTGCGCTCCTAATAAACCTTGAAAATCCGCTTAAAGAAATAGTTTTTACACTAGATTATACTTATAACTATAGTAGGTCTCTAAGGTAAAAAGCCTCTAGTTAATAGAATAATATAGATAAGGGAAGTTAGTAAAATAGATCTATAACTTTAGGAAAAGGATTAGCTCTAAGGGTTAGGTACGTTGGGCCTTGGGGAGAAGTCTCTAGCGCAGAAGGGCACTAACTGCAAGGTAGACGCCTTTTAGCGCTAGGGTATAGGTACCCTTGGTAGGCTTTAGCTGTCCGGCGTACACTTAATAACTAACTTAGAACTAGTATAGATAAGGGGAATCTAACTATCTAATTAAAACATAGCATTGCGATAGCTAGAAAGTAGTGTTAATATAATATAATTTCTGCCTAGTGCTTTAAATATTAAAGCGAAGAGATTTAACTAAGCGCAGGTAAACAGTAGGAGTAACTATAACTCTCTTAAGGTAGCTAAATACCTTGTTATCTAATTAGTAACGCGTATAAATAGATTAATAAGATTTCTACTATCCCTATCTACTATCTAGCAAAACTACAGCTAAGGGAATAGGCTTAGCTAAATTAGTAGGGAAAGAAGACCCTATTAAGCTTAACTCTAGTTTAATATTATAAAAAGATATAGGGGGTATAAAATAGGTAGGAGCTTCAGCGCTAGTAAAATACTACTACTCTTATTATTTTTTTACTTATTTAATAAAGCAGAGCTAAGCCTTACTACCTAACTTCTAGTGTTAAGGTCCTTTATAGGCTAATTTGGGTTAAAGATATTATTAGGTAGAGAGTTTAGCTAGAGCGGTATATCTATTAAACTATAACGTAGGTGTCCTAAGGGGGACTTATAGAGAACAGAAATCTCTAGTAGAGTAAAAGGGTAAAAGTCCCCTTAATTTTAATTTTTAGTGTAAATATAAACTATAAAAGTATAGCCTATTAATCCTTTAGTCCCTTGAAATTTAAGGCTAAAGGTACTAGAAAAGTTACTATAGGGATAACTGGCTTATAGTAGCTAAGCGTTTATAGTAACATTACTTTTTAATCCTTTAATATTAGCTCTTCCTATTATACTAAAGCAGAATTCAGTAAGCGTTAGATTATTTACCTACTAATAGGGAACATAAGCTGGGTTTAGACTGTTATAAGATAGGTTAGTTTTACCCTACTAATAACCTTACCCTAATAGTAATTCCGCTTAGTATAAAAGGAACTACAGATTTAGATAATTAGTTTTTGCAGCTATCTAACTAGGTATTACTGCAAAGCTACTATCTACTAGATTATAGCTAAACGCCTCTAAGTTAGAATCTATGCTAGAATAGGGTAATTTCTGCCTATACTAGTTAGATATAAATAGGCCTTTAGCCTAGAACCTTACTAGGCCGGCGTCTGCAGCCCTATTAAAGTTAGGGTTACTAGCCGGTATATTGCAATTATACAGTATATAGGATTAAATCCTTTATAGATAACTTAGTTATCTAGCTAGGTTATATAAGTAGTTAAGTAGCCTTATAGTTATAAGCTACTAAGCGTAAGCCCACCGCTAGCTTAGTTAAAAATAGGAATACCTTCCTCCCTATTTAGAAAGTTAAGGCCCTAAAGGCCGGCCTATAAAAGGGGAGATAGGGGGGGGGCTACTAGCAGTTCTAGGGTAGTAATTTCCCTATTACTTTAGCAGCTTCTAGTTGTAGGTACCTAGTTTTAGCAGCGGCCTACTAGAGAGTATCTCTCTAGGTAGGTAGTTACCCTTACTAGCTCTAGTTATAAACCCCCTATTACTTATTTCTAGATTAGGAGCGGGCCTTAGGGGAAATAGGACTAGAGCTAAACCCCCTATTACTTACTATAAAACCCCCTATTACTTACCCCCTATTA
>NW_022985041.1:0-11263 GCF_010015815.1 Dothidotthia symphoricarpi CBS 119687
ATCTTTAACTTTTATTTACCTTTTTTTATACTTAGAGCTAGTTGCATTATATAAAAGGAATATAACTTTTCTATATATATTAAATTATAAATATTATTATTTCTTATTCTTATTATTAACTCTTTAAGGTTTATTACTAAACTTAAATTTCTTTTTATTCTACTTACTAAGCATGTTAAAACTAGTATTACTAAGCCTATAGCTATTACCTTCTATTTTAGTAATTACAGTCTAGTAATAGCTAGCTTAATTATTACTTTTAAACTTTTATTACTTTTAGGTAAGAAGCTTAAAAATGGCTAAGGACGTATAACTTAATAAATCTAGGTTTATAGTTTATATAAGCCTACGTATGTCTCCCTAGATTTATATATAAAAAATAAACCTCTAAAATTTTTTCTAATATATAAACTACGCAACGCAAAAATTAAACCTAAAAGTCTTCCTACGTTATATAAGGAGGGTAGCTGGGGTAACTTAACTGCCTATAGAATAGTAACTACGTTAATACTTTTAAAACAACGCGTAAACTGCTAGGCTACTCTCTATTTTATATCTCCCTAGGCAGGCTTCTACCTTATGTAGCCTCTCTCTTAGCGGCTAATGCATAACTTTTATAGCTTTAGGCCTATAGTCTTATACTAGTAAGCCTTATTTCCTAGGTAGCAGCTAGTAACGTTAACTCTAGTTAGTATATCTACTAGAGGCTAGGTAACTCTTTTTTACTTACTTAGGTAGGTTAACGCCTATATTTTAAAGCAGTGCCTCTAGTACTGCGCCTAAGCTTATAAGAAGAACTAAAGTCCTGCTAAACTTGTGTTAGTAGGCACTATTTAGGGTCTATAGATAATTAGCTTTGCTATTTATTCTACTAGATCTTTAGGGATAGCTCTATTAAGTTTCCGCATTTACGCGTATTAGGGCATAAGTCTTCTTCTCTTAAGGGGCGTATATAGTAGGATTATTACCAGTATAAGAGCTAAAGACGCCCTATTATAGACTACACCTTAGAGAACTTAGTAGGGGTAATTAAATTAGTTATTTATAGTATAGCTACCTTATATAGCTACAGCGCTTATAGCTGGGATTACTTTAGCGTCTCCCTTCTATCTAGTAGTATACTCTGCCCCCTTTAGGGGGTTTAGCTAACGCGTTTCGGCGCTGCAGTTTAGGATAGTTACCTAGTTAATTCTACTAGTAGTTATATACTTGTCTTAAAGATTAAGCTATATATATCTAAGTATAAGTAATTATACTGTAAAACTACAAATAGCTTATTAAATTAGTTATTATTTATTTAATAGTACCTTACTACTTAGATAACTATAGTAATTCTAGAGCTAATACATACTAAAAACCCTAACTTTAGGAGGGGTATATTTATTAGATAAAAAACTAATGCCCTTTAGAGCTTCTTGGTAATTTATAATAACTTTATAGATTATATAGCCTTACGCCAGTAATAGTTTATTTAAATTTCTACCCTATTAACTTTTAATAGTAAGGTATTAGCTTACTATAGTTTTAACGGGTAACAGGGAATTAGGGTTTAATTCTAGAGAGGAAGCCTAAGAAACAGCTACTATATCTAAAGAAGGCAGTAGGCGCGCAAATTACCTAATCCCAACACAGAGAGGTAGTAATAATAAATACTAATATAGGGCTCTTTTAGGTCTTATAATTAGAATAAGTACAATTTAAACCTCTTAACAAGGAATAATTAGAGGGTAAGTCTAGTGCTAGCAGCTGCAGTAATTCTAGCTCTAATAGCGTATATTAAAGTTATTACAGTTAAAAAGCTTATAGTTAAAACTTAGGTCTAGCTAGTAGGTCTACCTTACTGTGTGTACTTATCTAGCTAGGCCTTTCCTTCTAGAGAACCTTATGCCCTTTACTGGGTATACTAGAGAACTAGGACTTTTACTTTAAAAAAATTAGAGTGTTTAAAGTAGGCCTTTACTTAAATACATTAGTATAGAATAATAGAATAGGACGTACAGTCCTATTTTATTAGTTTCTAGGACTGCTATAATAATTAATAGGGATAGTTAGGGGCATTAGTATTTAATTATTAGAGGTAAAATTCTTGGATTTATTAAAGACTAACTACTGCAAAAGCATTTACCAAGGATGTTTTTATTAATTAGTAAATAAAAGTTAGGGGATTAAAGATAATTAGATACTATTATAGTCTTAACCGTAAACTATACTAACTAGGGATTAGGCAATATTCTTTTTCTAACTTACTTAGCACCTTATAAGAAATTAAAGTTTTTAGGTTCTAGGGGGAGTATAGTTATAAGGCTAAAACTTAAAGAAATTAACGGAAGGGTACTACTAGGCGTAAACATAACTATTTACTGCAGTAGCTCTACGCTAGAAAGAAGCTAGTAATAGTAAATAGTAGCTGTTGTTAAATTCTAGTTAACTGCTTTAGAGGCTTTAGTTACCTATAAAACAGTAACTAATATCTAATAAGAGAGCTTTTAGTAACACTATTAAATTGTAGGAAACTTATAAAGTATTCTGCTACTAAGCCAATATATTAAAAGCCGTTAGTAGCTAGGCTAACTCCCTAGGTACAGTAAAAACGTAGTCTGTATGTAATAATCTACAGCTAAGCTCCCCTGCTACAGTAAAGAGAAGGTTTAGAGACTAAATAGCAGTAGGTTAGTATAGTACCTAAAAACTAGTCACTATAACAGCTAGCTTAAGATATAGTCTGGGCCCTCTTAAAAGACTATAGTATTGTAAGGTATAACCCTATAAAATAGGAGCCTGCGGCTTAATTTAACTTAATACGGAGAAACTTACTAGGTCTAGATAAAATAAGGATTAACAGATTAAGAGCTCTTTCTTAATTTTTTAGGTAGTAGTATATAGCTGTTCTTAGTTAGTAGAGTAATTTATCTACTTAATTACGATAATAAACAAGACCTTAACCTACTAAATAGCTAGGCTAGCTTTAGCTAGTCACTAGCTTTTTAGAGGGACTATTAGCTTAAGCTAATAGAAGTTTAAGGCAATAATAGGTCTGTAATATCCTTAGATGTTCTAGGCTATACGCACGCTATACTAACAGAGCTAATAAGTTCTTTACCTTAGCCAGAAGGTCTAGGTAATCTTATTAAACTCTGTTATGCTAGGGATAGAGTATTGCAATTATTACTCTTTAATAAGGAATACCTAGTAAGCGCGTATTATTAGCACACGTTAATTACATCCCTGCCCTTTATATATACTACCTGTTACTACTACTAATTAAATAGCTTAGTAAGGCCTTTAGACTAGCTTAGAGAGGTTGGTAATAACTACTCTAAGCCAGAAAGTTTATTAAACTTAGTTATTTAGAAGAAGTAAAAGTTATAATAAGGTTTCCATAGGTAAACCTACAGAAGGATTATTACTAAGAGTAATAGGCTTTAGTCTAGCTACTTTTACCTATATTTTTTAAGTACTAAAGTTTCCTTAGCGGCTCTACCCACCAGTTAGACTCTATTTAAACCCTTTATAGTTACAGTTAACATCTAATAAAACCTAATAATTAAAACTTTTAATAACGGATCTCTTAGTTCTAGCATTAATAAAGAACGCAGTAAAATGTAATAAGTAGTATAAATTACAGAATTTAGTAAATTATTAAATCTTTAAACGTATATTACACCTCTTGGTATTCTAGGAGGTATACCTGTTTAAGTATTATTTATACCCTTAAGCTCTACTTAGTGTTAGGTATTTATTCCGCCTCTATGTATAAACTTGCCTTAAAATAATTAGTAGCCAGTGTACTTATTTTAGAGCGCAGTAGATTTTTATTATACGCTGGATTAACGTATAGTAGTACCTAAGAAGCCTTATTTAACGCTCTTAACCTTAGATTAGGTAGAGATACCTACTAAACTTAAGCATATTAATAAGCAGAGGAAAAGAAACTAATAGGGATTACTCTAGTAATAGTAAGTAAAGTAGTAACAGCTTAAATTTAAAATCTAGCCCTTTTTAGGGTCTAAGTTATAATTTACAGAGGGCGCTTTAGTATTAGCAGCGGTCTAAGTTCCTTAAAATAGGACGTTATAGAGGGTAAGAATCCTATACGTAGTTACTAGCCTTTACCGTATAAAGCCCCTTTAACAAGTTAAGTTATTTAGAAATATAGCTCTAAATAGGAGGTAAATTTCTTCTAAAGCTAAATACTAGCTAGAGACTAATAGCGCATAAGTAGAGTAATTAAAAGATAAAAAGCACTTTAGAAAGAGAGTTAAATAGTACATAAAATTATTAAAAGGGAAGCGCTTATAGCTAAACTTACCTATAGTTACTTATCTAGGCTTTTACCTAGTATACTCTTCTATAGGTAGGCTAGCATTAGTTTAGGTAGTTAGATAAAGGTCTCTATTATATACCTTATTAAAAGGATAATTCTTTATTAACTAACTACCTAGGATAGTAGTAGAATATCTTATATACTTTATCTACTGCTTACTTAGCTATCTACACTAACCTTGTATTCGATACTCCCCTATAAGGTGAACGTAGTACTAAGTTAAAATAAAGTAATAGGGGGTTTAAAGCAAGGAATCTAAAGTCTAAACGCTAATATAAGTAATAGGGGGTTTACAGTAAGTAAAAATAGTAAGTGTAGACGCCGGGCCTATATACTATTATACTAGTAGCTTCCCCTTAATCCTTACCCGTTTAAGGCTTATTTTAGGGAGCCTATATACTATATTACCAGGCTGTCCTTCCTTAAATACCTCCTTTATCCCTAGTTATTACTAAAAGTCTGTAAAGGCAGGTCCCTAAAGCGGCTTTATTATACTATTAGCTATATTTTATTTAGTAGGCACATACTATAGGTTTACTAGCCCTTACTCTACTATCTCCTAAATAAAGTAGTAGTAAATGTCTACGTACTTTATTCTTAAATAAAATATAGAGTTCTTTATAAGGGTAAATACCCCTTTATTATCACTATACACCGTTACAGCAGCTAGGCCTAGGTACCTATCTACTATTATACTACTAAGTAACTTAAGTAAGCGCCCTAGCTAAATAGCCTCTTTTATAGTCTCTAATTTAGTAATATACTTAGCCTTATAGCTAGAAAGAGTAATAGTAGTTTACCGCTTTAAGCTCTAGCTTACTGCAGTACTATTAAGTATAAATACATAGCTACCAGTTAACTAGCGGCCTTCCTCTTAACCCTAGTTAGAATTAGTATACCTAATTAGGTTACCTTTCTAGTTAGAGTTAATTATAAGTCCCTATATAACAGTTCGCTGTAGGTATTAAACTACCTAGAGGCTAGCATCTAGATACTGCTTTAAGGGGTTAGATGTAAACTAGCTAAGCTGTAAGACTACGTAAGTAATATTAGGTTGAGTGTAAAGTATAAGGTATATTAGTAACCCTATAAGAGATTAATAGAAGCGCTAATTATCCTTAGTAGCCTCCTTATTATTTGCTATAAGTACTAAGTTAGTATTTATAGGAATAGGCACGTCCTTTAGCTCCCTAGGGAGGCGCTTCTTGGCTAACTTAACTATCTAGCAGGTATATACTACTTAGGTAAGGAATAGTTTTAAGTATTTACTAGAGAAGAACTATTTACGCCGGATCTTAATCCCTAAATAGTAAGAGACTAGACTAAGATTAGTTATATTAAAGCGGGAGCTAAGTTTAGCTTTAATTTTATTAATAGCAGTTTAATCCCTACTAAAGAGAAGAAGGTTGTTAACATAGATAGTAATTAGGATCCCAAGGTCCCTATTTAAAAACACGCTGTAGTCCTCTATAATTAGTTTAAAGCCTAGGTCTAGAAGAGCTACCTTTAAGGTTTAATACTAGATTTATAGTGCTTATTTTAGCCCGTACAGCGCCTTTTAGAGCTAATAGGCTAAACTAGGCAGGTAGTTCTCCTTGAGGTTAGGGGGTAGCTTAACATAGACTTTAGTATTAATGTTACTGTATAGGAAGGCAGTTTTAACGTCTATTTATTTAATGTGCCACCTAAGTATACAGGCTAGGATAAAAAGTGCCTTATAGCTTATAGGCTTTATAACTAAAGCGAATATTTTATTAAAGTTAACGCCTTCCTTCTACTTAAAGCCGTAAACGACCTAGTAAAATTTATACTAAATTGGCTTTCTATTAGTATTAACTTTAATTTTATAGATATACTTACTAGTAAGTACTGCGCCGTTAATTTAGGCTTTACTTACTACATCTTAGGTATTATTATTAATTAGGGATTATATCTCTTTACCTATAGATAAGATCTATTGTTAAGCTTTAGGGCTTAAGATAGTAGCTTTATATATCTTTAGTTCGTTATTACTAGTTAGTGTTAATAATTCAAGAAGGATAAGCTAGTTTATAGATTACTAGCGTTCTAGGGATTCTAGAGTAGTAATCTAGGTAATAATTATATTAAAGTTAGTGCTATTAATTAGTTTAGTAGAGTCTTTATCTAGGGGAAGATCTGCCCTAGATAGTATCCTAAACGTAGGATCTACGTTACTAGAGGCTATTATAAGAGATAGATAGGTAACTAGTACTAGTGTAGTTATAAGTATACTAGTTATCTCCCCCTTAAGCGTAGTAGTAGCTTTATTATTTACTATTTAGAATATAGATCTAGGCACCCTAGCTGTAAAGGGGAGGTTAAGAGCCTATTTAGGAAAGATCTCTTCGTAGAAGCGCATATCCTAGGCTCTGTAGACTAAGTTTCAGTCTATATTCTATACGTAGTAGTAGTTTTTGGTTTCGCGTATAGTATAGCCTAGGAGATAGCACTTCTTACTACAATTATCTAGTTTTAGCAGCCTAATAGCTAGCTAAGGGACTAGTATCTAGCACTTACAGCTAATTATGCGTAGGTATGCTATAGGAGGCAGCTCTTACTAGAGCTATTTATATAGCGTTATTAACCCTAGGTTAGCTAACGTTAGCGTAAGGTTAAGAAGCAGTACTATTAATTTTAGAAGTTTACTATAGTAAATTTCTAGTAAATTTAAGTAGCAGAGGATTACGTAAATAGCAAAACCTACTAAGCCTATACCCTATTCTAATACCCTATCTTACTTAGGGTTATAGAGCACTGTTAGTTTATAGTTAATACCGCTTATTATATAAATCCAGTTAAATTAGCAGTTATTAAACTTACTACTATTATTATTTTATAGAATTCTAATTTTGGCGTTTAGGGCATTTTTAGCCTATTTTTAGAAGTCTACAAAAGACTAAGTTACCTTATTCTTAGTTAATAGTAGCCTAACCTAGTAAAACCTTAAGTAGTTGTTAGTAATAAGAAGGCCTATTACCTTATACTTTACCCCCCTCTTATTAATAGTAGTTACTGCGCTAGAGAGGTTAAGGAATAGTTATTTAAGCGGTTAGGTAGCCTATTATATAGGCTGGCAAAAGTTTCGTTACGGGAGGCCTACTTAAAGGCAGTTATTACATTTATCTATAGGTTTACTAGGGACTTTAACCCCTAGTAAAACTAAGAGCTTTTAAAGTTACTGCTCCCTAAGGTAGGTAAGTTATCTATACTATACTATTAGAGAGACGTCCTGTTTAAATACTATCGCAATATATAGGTATTAGGGACCTATACGTTATTTATTATTAATATTAAGAGTGTAGAGATCTGTTTTATAACAGGACCCTACTATAATAATATTATTAGTAGGTATCCTTTAGATCTCTATAGT
The DNA here is from genome assembly GCF_010015815.1 of Dothidotthia symphoricarpi CBS 119687. NCBI lineage: Eukaryota > Fungi > Ascomycota > Dothideomycetes > Pleosporales > Dothidotthiaceae > Dothidotthia > Dothidotthia symphoricarpi. Next base: position 7,716 of record NW_022985041.1, read on the forward strand.
ATAGCTGTAGGTAAAGAAGGCTACATTAGTAGGTATACCTTAACCTAAAATTATTAAGGTACGTTAAGAGATAATATTAAATAGGAGTTTTACTAAAAATAAGACATTCTAAATAGTAAATATCTTACTAACTTTAGCGTTACTATTAGTTAGGGTAATTAGTATTTAAACAGTGCTAATATAGGTAATGTTAATTATCCCCCCTACGCTAATAATCTACTAACTAGGTAGTACTTTATATATTTTACCTACAAAGTATTTAGATAAGCTAGTATAATAGGCTTTTACTCTGCTATCTAGTACTTAGTTAGACTCTAAGAGGCAGCTATTTAGTACAGCCAGCACTGTAATATTTATAGGTATTACGTCCTTGTTAAGTTAATTATCCTTAGGCCTATATACTCTTATAACTACTGTTAGCTAAGTAAAGGGCTTAGTTTTAATTTATTATTATACAGCGTTACCTATAGTTATTATATTAGTATAATTGCGTTTAGCTCCCTTTTAGTAGCTATCCTTATTAAGTTTCTTAAAATACGCCTACTGTAGCTACTTATTTCTAGGAAAATAATAGCAGTAACCCTTTATTACTTCCTTAAGTGCTTTGGCGTATATATGCCCTAGGGCCTAAGGGCCGGTGCAGTAAGTATATTTCTTACTACTGCCCCCTTGGTTACTTCTACCCTAGCCCCGTAAGCGTTATCTGCTAAATAAGGCAAGGGTAATAGAGTTAGTACTGGCCTTAGTAAGTCTTTATTATTCCTTACTAATAATATTAGCAGTAAGTTTGTTAAAGTCCTTTGGATTTTTAAGGTTAATAATTAACAGGTTATTATACAGGACGCTAATCTAGTAATTATAGGAGTTATTAAGGTTATATAAAAACTAGAGGTTTATAAGCTATAGAGGTAAAACGTAGTTTTTATTAACTAATTAAAAATATTACTAAATTATATTTAGCTTATCTTAAAATTATATAACTAAGCTATAATTTATAAGGTTAGACTCCAGGAATTATTAAAATAGGATATATAGATAGGCGCTCCTAGAGGCTTTATATACGCTAAGGCGCGTAAACGCCTCTTACAGTATACTATAATCTTGAATTATTAATTAGACTATTAGTATAAGGGTATTGCATAGTAGTTTAAGGGCGAGCAGTACATTGTTAGGGTAGCGCTTAGTAATATTATTCTTGGGATTAAATTAGGGCTTAAAGAAAGACTAGAACCTTAACGTAATAGTAATTAATTTAAATTTATCACGCTATTTATTATAGTTCTAGAGCCCTTCTAATTTTAGCTACCCTTCCTAAGCTATTAACCTAAGCGCTGTATTTATATTAGGGCGATTTCTTAAGGGGTTCCCTATAAGTCTAATAGCTATTTTAATAACTTATTCTATTGTAAATATCCTAGCTATAACAGCCTAACCTAAGACTAGCTGCACTGCAGCTAACCCTAGGACTAACCTTATAATACTTATTTTAGCGCTAGTATTTTCGTTATTAGTTAGTTCTGCCGTTATAGGACCTATTAAATTAGCCGGTGTTAGTGCTATATATATATTATTAACGTTAGGTAGCGATCTCTGCTGTTACAGAGTTACTTATTTATGCGTTTCTTAAGCCTTACAGGCTTATTAAGTCTCTATCCTAGTAGTAGTACTATTAGTATAATCTAAAGAGGGCAATTCGTCGTTATTAGATAGAGGTTAGTTAGGTAGAGGGGTAAAGTCTAAGGTACCTATTCGTATTTTACGTTGCGCAGGCTCTAGCAGTTTATTAATATATAAGCTAAGGTCTATTATTATAGTGCACTTTTGCGCACTACGTATATTTAATAGCAGCAGTACTAGCGTTTTTAACCAAATAGGAGCTGTTTACTACTGTAATATATTTTTAAATTTTAGCAAAATAGCTAAAGATTAGAGGCTATAAAGTTAGTTATTATTATTATTAAGTTATTAATTGTATAGTTAAAGTTCCTGAATTTTTAAATACTTAGTAGGGGCTGCTGTTTAGGTTTAGCTCTATTAATTTGTAGCCAGTAAGGATTTAAGTAAAATAGTGTCTTAGTTACCTGATCTATTATCTTACCCAAGCCCTTTAAGACTTTAATTTAATAGCTCTACTCCCCTACAGTATCCCCTAGATAATTATTAAAAGAACTGTAAATATTAATTGTTTAGGTTAAGTATTAAGTTAGGTATTATCTACCCTTCCTAGCCTATACTTTTAATTATTAGTTAAGCATTTTGTTAGATATTTAGTTATAACGCTTTAGGTTTTAGCTACTTATAGACAGAATAACTACAGCGCTAGGTACCTAGGAACTATTATTATATAAGTCTTTTTGTGCATTTAAACGTAGTTATAGCTACTTTTAATTTATAAGACTTCTTATTAATAAAGCTATACTTCTATTATTAAAACTAGGGGGATTTATTTACATTTTACTAGTCTTAACGCAATTATAGCGCAGAGTATAGGGGTAGTTAACCCCTTTACTCTAAACGTATGCGCTAATTTTATATTTCTAGGGATAAAGGTAATCCCTAGCGTCTGTAATAATAGGTAACTCCCTTTATTTATATCCTTTAACAGAGTAAACTTATCTTAGGATTTAGAGAGGTAGCTCTAAGCACCTATTTAGAATAGCTTTAATTGTGCCCTTTTTAGGCGTAATCTTTTTAAATTAATATTTAACAGTATTAGCTATCTCTTTAGCTTATTATTTAATAATAGGTATTTAGTAGTAATTACTTAGCAACACCGTTTCTTATATAATATATACACTTATTAGGAGAACGTAGGTAGTAAGCTAATAAGTCCTTAATTAATTTATTTAGAGTAATTAGGCACAGTAAAGCGCTGGGCTTATAACCTATTAAAAGGATAATTCTTTATTAACTAACTACCTAGGATAGTAGTAGAATATCTTATATACTTTATCTACTGCTTACTTAGCTATCTACGCTAACCTTGTATTTAATATACCTCTCTTTAGGGAGAACTTATAGGGGAGATAACATGTAACTAGCCTAGACTAAGGTCTACGTATCTACTAGGATGCTAGCGTAATAGCTATAAGCGGCCTGTCTTGAAATACAGACTAAGGAGTCTAATATCTATGTAAGTATTTAGGTATTAAGCCTAAACGCGTAATAAAAGTAAATAGAGGTAGGAACCCTTTGGGGTGTACTATTAACTAATCCTAATGTCTTTAGATAGATTTAAGTAAGAGCATAGCTATTAGAACCTAAAAGATAGTAAACTATGCTTAAATAGGATAAAGCTAGAGGAAACTCTAGTAGAGGCTTACAGCAGTTCTAATATATAAATTAATTATTAAATTTAGGCATAGAGGTAAAAGACTAATTAAACTATCTAGTAGCTAGTTCCTACTAAAGTTTCCCTTAGGATAGTAGTAATATATTTAGTTTTATAAGGTAAAGTAAATAATTAGAGGCCTAGGGGTTAAAATAACCTTTACTTATTCTTAAACTTTAAATATATAAGAAGTCTTTATTACTTAATTAAACATAGA
>NW_022985041.1:12663-13882 GCF_010015815.1 Dothidotthia symphoricarpi CBS 119687
GGGGTAAACCCCCTATTACTTACTATAAAACCCCCTATTACTTACCCCCTGTTACAGTAGGGGCCTTAGGGGGGAAGCCCCCTAAAATAACAGGCAGTCTAGGGGGGTAAGCCCCCAAAAAAATAGGCAGTCTAGGGGGGAGGCCCCTAGGTAATTTGGGGGTAAACCCCCTATTACTTACTATAAAACCCCCTATTACTTACCCCCTGTTACGGCGGGGGCCTTAGGGGGGGAGCCCCCTAAAATAATAGGTAGTCTAGAGGAGTAAGCCCCTAAAATAATAGGCGGTCTAGGGGGAAGGCCCCTAGGTAATTTAGGGGTAAACCCCCTATTACTTACCGCAAAACCCTCTATTACTTACCCCCTGTTACAGTAGGGGCCTTAGGGGGGAAGCCCTCTAAAATAACAGGTAGTCTAGGGGGGTAAGCCCCTAAAAAAATAGGTAGTCTAGGGGGGAGGCCCCTAGGTAATTTAGGGGTAAACCCCCTATTACTTACTGCAAAACCCCCTATTACTTACCCCCTATTACGGCGGGGGCCTTAGGGGAGGAGCCCTCTAAAATAACAGGTAGTCTAGGAGGGTAAGCCCTTAAAAAAATAGGTAGTCTAGGGGGGAGGCCCCTAGGTAATTTGGGGGTAAACCCCCTATTACTTACTATAAAACCCCCTATTACTTACCCCCTATTATAGCAGGGGCCTTGGGGGGGGAGCCCCCTAAAAAAATAGGCAGTCTAGGGGGGTAACTACCTATTTTAGGGGGGCTTATTAGGGGGTAAACCCCCTATTACTTACTCCTAAACCCCCTATTACTTACTCCTAACATAAAGCGCCTATTTTGGGGAGGTACTACCTATTTTAGGAGGGGCTTTTAGGGGGTAACTACTTATTTTAGGGGGGCTTATTAGGGGGTTACTGCCTATTTTGGGGGGGCTTATTAGGGGGCAAACCCCCTATTACTTACTCCTAAACCCCCTATTACTTACTCCTAACATAGAGCGCCTATTTTAGGGGGGTACTACCTATTTTGGGGGGGGCTTTTAGGGGGTAACTGCCTATTTTAGGGGGGCTTATTAGGGGGTTACCGCCTATTTTAGAGGGGCTTATTAGGGGGTAAACCCCCTATTGCTTATATACTTTTTACCTTATATTTTTTTAATATATTTTTAACTTTATAGAAAATCTTTTTTAATAACTTTTATAATATTTTTTCTAAACTTTTT
>NW_022985041.1:14877-19092 GCF_010015815.1 Dothidotthia symphoricarpi CBS 119687
GGTAAGAAGCTTAAAAATAGCTAAGGATATATAACTTAATAAATCTAGGTTTATAGTTTATATAAGCCTACGCATGTCTCCCTAGATTTATATATAAAAAACAAACCTCTAAAATTTTTTCTAATATATAAACTGCGCAACGTAAAAATTAAACCTAAAAGTCTTCCTACGTTATATAAGGAGGGTAGCTAGGGTAACTTAACTACCTATAGAATAGTAACTGCGTTAATACTTTTAAAACAATGTATAAACTACTAGGCTACTCTCTATTTTATATCTCTTTAGGCAGGCTTTTACCTTATATAGCCTCTCTCTTGGCGGCTAATGCGTAACTTTTATAGCTTTAGGCCTACAGTCTTATACTAGTAAGCCTTATTTCCTAGGTAGCAGCTAGTAATGTTAACTCTAGTTAGTATATTTACTAGGGGCTAGGCAACTCTTTTTTACTTACTTAGGTAGGTTAACGCCTATATTTTAAAGCGGTGCCTCTAGTGCTGTGCCTAAGCTTATAAGAAGAACTAAAGTCCTGCTAAACTTATATTAGTAGGTACTATTTAGGGTCTATAAATAATTAGCTTTGCTATTTATTCTACTAGATCTTTAGGGATAGCTCTGTTAAGTTTCCGCGTTTACGTATATTAGGGTATAAGTCTTCTCCTCTTAAGGGGCGTATATAGCAGGATTATTACCAGTATAAGAGCTAAAGACGCCCTATTACAGACTATACCTTGGGGAACTTAGTAGGGGCAATTAAATTAGTTATTTATAGTATAGCTACCTTGTGCAGCTGTAGCGCTTATAGCTAGGATTACTTTAGCGTCTCTCTTCTGTCTAGTAGTATACTCTGCCCCCTCTAGGGGGTTTAGCTAATGCGTTTTAGCGCTATAGTTTAGGATAGTTACCTAGTTAATTCTACTAGTAGTTATATACTTATCTTAAAGATTAAGCTATACATATCTAAGTATAAGTAATTATACTATAAAACTGCAAATAGCTTATTAAATTAGTTATTGTTTATTTAATAGTACCTTACTACTTAGATAACTATAGTAATTCTAGAGCTAATACATGCTAAAAACCCTAACTTTAGGAGGGGTATATTTATTAGATAAAAAACTAACGCCCTTTAGGGCTTCTTGGTAATTTATAATAACTTTACAGATTATATAGCCTTGCGCTAGCAACAGTTTATTTAAATTTCTACCCTATTAACTTTTAATAGTAAGGTATTAGCTTACTATAGTTTTAACAGGTAACAGGGAATTAGGGTTTAATTCTAGAAAGGGAGCCTAAGAAACGGCTACTACATCTAAGGAAGGTAGTAGGCGCGCAAATTACCTAATCCTAACACAGAGAGGTAGTAATAATAAATACTAATATAGGGCTCTTTTAGGTCTTATAATTAGAATAAGTACAATTTAAACCTCTTAATAAGAAATAATTAGAGGGTAAGTCTAGTACTAGTAGCTGCGGTAATTCTAGCTCTAATAGCGTATATTAAAGTTATTACAGTTAAAAAGCTTATAGTTAAAACTTAGGTCTAGCTAGTAGGTCCGCCTTACTGCGTGTACTTATCTAGCTAGGCCTTTCCTTCTAGAAAACCTTATGCCCTTTACTGGGCGTACTAGGGAACTAGAACTTTTACTTTAAAAAAATTAGAGTGTTTAAAGCAGGCCTTTACTTAAATACGTTAGTATAGAATAATAGAATAGGACGTACAGTCCTATTTTATTAGTTTCTAGGACCGCCGTAATAATTAATAGGGACAGTTAGGGGCATTAGTATTTAATTATTAGAGGTAAAATTCTTAGATTTATTAAAGACTAACTACTGCAAAAGCATTTACTAAGAATATTTTTATTAATTAGTAAATAAAAGTTAGGGGATTAAAGATAATTAGATACTGTTATAGTCTTAACTGTAAACTATACTAACTAGGGATTAGGCAATGTTCTTTTTCTAACTTGCTTAGTACCTTATAAGAAATTAAAGTTTTTAGGTTCTAGGGGGAGTATAGTTGCAAGGCTAAAACTTAAAGAAATTAACAGAAGGGTACTACTAGGCGTAAACGTAACTATTTACTATAGTAGCTCTACGCTAGAAAGGAGCTAGTAATAGTAAGTAGTAGCTATTATTAAATCCTAGTTAACTGCTTTAGAGGCTTTAGCTACCTATAAAACAGTAACTAATATCTAATAAGAGAGCTTTTAGTAATACTATTAAATTATAGGAAACTCGCAAAGCATTCTACTACTAAGCCAACGTATTAAAAGCTGTTAGTGGCTAGGCTAACTCCCTAAGTACAGTAAAAATATAGTCTATATATAATAATCCGCAGCTAAGCTCCCCTGCTACAGTAAGGAGAAGGTTTAGAGACTAAATAGCGGTAGGTTAGTATAGTACCTAAAAACTAGTTACTATAACAGCTAGCTTAAGATATAGTCTAGGCCCTCTTAAAAGACTGTGGCATTATAAGGTATAACCCTATAAAACGGGAGCCTACGGCTTAATTTAACTTAATACAGGGAAACTTACTAGGTCTAGATAAAATAAGGATTAACAGATTAAGAGCTCTTTCTTGATTTTTTAGGTAGTAGTGTATAGCCGTTCTTAGTTAGTAGAGTGATTTATCTACTTAATTACAATAACAAATAAAACCTTAACCTACTAAATAGCTAGGCTAGCTTTAGCTAGTTACCAGCTTCTTAGAGGGACTATCAGCTTAAGCTAATAGAAGTTTAAGGTAATAACAGGTCTGTAATACCCTTAGATATTCTAGGCTATACATACACTACACTAATAGAGCTAATAAGTTCTTTACCTTAGCTAGAAGGTCTAGGTAATCTTGTTAAACTCTATTATACTAAGGATAGAGCATTGCAATTATTACTCTTTAATAAGGAATACCTAGTAAGCGCGTATTATTAGCACACGTTAATTACGTCCCTGCCCTTTATATACACTGCCCGTTACTACTACTAATTAAATAGCTTAGTAAGGCCTTTGGACTAGCTTAGAGAGGTTGGTAATAACTACTCTAAGCTAGAAAGTTTATTAAACTTAGTTATTTAGAGGAAGTAAAAGTTGTAATAAGGTTTCTGTAGGTAAACCTACAGAAGGATTATTACTAAGAGTAATAGGCTTTAGTCTAGCTACTTTTACCTATATTTTTCAAGTACTAAAGTTTCCTTAGCAGCTCTACCCACTAGTTAGACTCTATTTAAACCCTTTGTAGTTATAGTTAGCGTCTAATAAAACCTAATAATTAAAACTTTTAATAACAGATCTCTTAGTTCTAGCATTAATAAAGAACGCAGCAAAATGTAATAAGTAGTATAAATTATAGAATTTAGTAAATTATTAAATCTTTAAACGCACATTGCACCTCTTGGTATTCTAGGAGGTATACCTGTTTAAGCGTTATTTATACCCTTAAGCTCTACTTAGTATTAGGTGTTTATTCCGCCTCTGCGTATAAACTTACCTTAAAATAATTAGTAGCTAGTGTACTTATTTTGGAGCGTAGCAGATTTTTATTACACGCTGGATTAATGTACAGCAGTACCCAAGAAGCCTTATTTAACGCTCTTAACCTTAGATTAGGTAGGGATACCCGCTAAACTTAAGTATATTAATAAGCAGAGGAAAAGAAACTAATAGGGATTACCCTAGTAACAGCAAGTAAAGCAGTAACAGCTTAAATTTAAAATCTAGCCCTTTTTAGGGTCTAAGTTATAATTTACAGAGGGCGCTTTAGTATTAGCAGCAGTCTAAGTTCCTTGGAATAGAACGTTATAGAGGGTAAGAATCCCGTACATAGTCGCTAGCCTTTACCGTATAAAGCCCCTTTAATAAGTTAAGTTATTTGGGAATACAGCTCTAAATAGGAGGTAAATTTCTTCTAAAGCTAAATACTGGCTAGAGACTAATAGCGTATAAGTAGAGTAATTAAAAGATAAAAAGTACTTTAGAAAGAGAGTTAAATAGCACATAAAATTATTAAAAGGGAAGCGCTTATAGCTAGACTTACCTATAGTTACTTATCCGGGCTTTTGCCTAGTGTACTCTTCTATAGGTAGGCTAGCATTAGTTTAGGCAGTTAGATAAAGGTCTCTGTTATATACCTTATTAAAAGGATAATTCTTTATTAACTAACTACCTAGGATAGTAGTAGAATATCTTATATACTTTATCTACTGCTTACTTAGCTATCTA
>NW_022985041.1:19102-28561 GCF_010015815.1 Dothidotthia symphoricarpi CBS 119687
TAGTAGTAGAATATCTTATATACTTTATCTACTGCTTACTTAGCTATCTACGCTAACCTTGTATTTAATACTCCCCTATAAGGTAAACGTAGTACTAAGTTAAAATAAAGTAATAGGGGGTTTAAAGTAAGAAATCTAAAGTCTAAACGCTAATATAAGTAATAGGGGGTTTATAGTAAGTAAAAACAGTAAGTATAGACGCCGGGCCTGTGTACTATTATACTAGTAGCTCCCCCTTAATTCTTGCCTATTTAAGGCTTATTTTGGGGAGCCTATATACTACATTACTGGGCTGTCCTTCCTTAAACACCTCCTTTATCCCTAGTTATTACTAAAAGTCTGTAAAGGCAGGTCCCTAAAGCAGCTTTGTTATACTGTTAGCTGTGTTTTGTTTAGTAGGTATATACTATAGGTTTACTAGCCCTTACTCTACTATCTCCTAAATAAAGTAGTAGCAAATATCTACGTACTTTGTCCTTAAATAAAATATAGGGTTCTTTATAAGGGCGAGTGCCCCTTTATTATTACTGTACACTGTTACAGTAGCTAGGCCTAGGTACCTACCTACTATTATACTACTAAGTAACTTAAGTAAGCGCCCTAGCCAAACAGCCTCTTTTATAGCCTCTAATTTAGCGATGTACTTAACCTTACAGCTAGAAAGAGTAATAGTAGTCTACCGCTTTAAGCTTTAGCTTACTATAGTACTATTAAGTATAAATACGTAGCCGCCGGTTAACTAGCAGCCTTCCTTTTAACCCTAGTTAGAATTAGTGTACCTAATTAGGTTACCTTTCTAGTTAGAGTTAATTATAAGTCCCTATATAACAGTTTACTATAGGTATTAAACTACCCAGAGGCTAGTGTCTAGATACTACTTTAAGGGGTTAGATGTAAACTAGCTAAGCTGTAAGACTACGTAAGTAATATTAGGTTAAGTGTAAAGTATAAGGTATATTAGTAACCCTATAAGAGATTAATAGAAGCGCTAATTATCCTTAGTAGCCTCCTTATTATTTACTATAAGTACTAAGTTAGTATTTATAGGAATAGGCGCGTCCTTTAGCTCCCTAGGGAGGCACTCCTTAGCTAACTTAACTATCTAGTAGGTGTATACCGCTTAGGTAAGGAATAGTTTTAAGTATTTACTAGAGGAGAACTATTTACGCCGGATCTTAATCCCTAAATAGTAAAAGACTAGACCAAGATTAGTTATGTTAAAGTAGGAGCTAAGTTTAGCTTTAATTTTATTAATAGCAGTTTAATCCCTACTAAAGAGAAGAAGGTTATTAACATAGATAGTAATTAGGATCCTAAGGTCCCTATTTAAAAATACGCTGTAGTCCTCTACAATTAGTTTAAAGCCTAGGTCTAGAAGAGCTACCTTTAAGGTTTAATACTAGATTTATAGTGCTTATTTTAGCCCGTACAGCGCCTTTTAGAGCTAATAGGCTGAACTAGGCAGGTAGTTCTCCTTAAGGTTAGGGGGTAGCTTAACATAGACTTTAGTATTAATATTACTGTATAGGAAGGTAGTTTTAACGTCTATTTATTTAATGTGCTACCTAAGTACACAGGCTAGGATAAAAAGTGCCTTATAGCTTATAGGCTTTATAACTAAAGCAAATATTTTATTAAAGTTAACGCCTTCCTCCTACTTAAAGCTGTAAACGACCTAGCAAGATTTATACTAAATTAGCTTTCTATTAGCATTAACTTTAATTTTATAGATATACTTACTAGTAAGTACCGCACCGTTAATTTAGGCTTTACTTACTACATCCTAGGTATTATTATTAATTAGGGATTATGTCTCTTTATCTATAGATAAGATTTATTATTAAGCTTTAGGGCTTAAGATAGTAGCTTTATATGTCTTTAGTTTATTATTACTAGTTAGCGTTAATAATTTAAGAAGGGTAAGCTAGTTTATAAATTACTAGTATTCTAGGGATTTTAGAGTAGTAATCCGGGTAATAATTGCGTTAAAGTTAGTACTATTAATTAGTTTAGTAGAGTCTTTATCTAGGGGAAGATCTGCCCTAGATAGTATCCTAAACGTAGGATCTACGTTACTAGAGGCTGTTATAAGAGATAGATAGGCAACTAGTACTAGTATAGTTATAAGTACACTAGTTGTCTTCCCCTTAAGTATAGTAGTAGCTTTATTATTTACTATTTAGAACGTAGATCTAGGCACCCTAGCTATAAAGGGGAGGTTAAGAGCCTATTTAGGAAAGATCTCTTTATAGAAGCGTACATCCTAGGCTCTGTAGACTAAGTTTTAGTCTATATTCTATACGCAGTAGTAGTTTTTAGTTTCGCGTATAGTATAGCCTAGGAGATAGCACTTCTTACTATAATTATCTAGTTTCAGCAGCCTAATAGCTAGCTAAGGGACTAGTATCTAGCACTTACAGCTAATTATGCGTAGGTGCGCTATAGGAGGTAACTCTTACTAGAGCTGTTTATATAGCGTTATTAACCCTAGGTTAGCTAACGTTGGCGTAAGGTTAAGAAGTAGTACTATTAATTTCAGGAGTTTACTGTAGTAAATTTCTAGTAAATTTAAGTAGCAGAGGATTACATAAATAGCAAAACCTACTAAGCCTATACCCTATTCTAACACTCTATCTTACTTAGGGTTATAGGGCACTGTTAGTTTATAGTTAATGCTGCTTATTATATAAATCTAGTTAAATTAGCAGTTACTAAACTTGCTACTATTATTATTTTGTAGAATTCTAATTTTGGCATTTAGGGCATTTTTAGCCTATTTTTAGAAGTTTATAAAAGACTAAGTTACTTTATCCTTAGTTAACAGTAGCCTAACCCAGCGAAACCTTAAGTAGTTATTAGTAATAAGAAGGCCTATTACCTTACGCTTTGCCTCCCTCTTATTAATAGTAGTTACTGCGCTAGAGAGGTTAAGGAATAGTTATTTAAGTAGTTGGGTAGCCTATTATATAGGCTGGCGAAAGTTTTATTATAGGAGGCCTACTTAAAGGCAGTCATTACATTTATCTATAGGTTTACTAGGGACTTTAACCCCTAGTAAAACTAAGAGCTTTCGAAGTTACTACTCCCTAAGGTAGGTAAGTCGTCTATACTATACTATTAGAGAGACGTCCTATTTAAATGCTGTTACAACGTATAGGTATTAGGGGCCTATATATTATTTATTATTAATATTAAGAGTGTAGAGATCTGTTTTATAACAGGACCCTACTATAATAATATTATTAGTAGGTATCCTTCAGATCTCTATAGTGTAGCTATAGGTAAAGAAGGCTATATTAGTAGGTATACCTTAACCTAAAATTGTTAAGGCGCGTTAAGAGATAATGTTAAATAGAAGTTTTACTAAAAATAAGATATTCTAAATAGTAAATATCTTCCTAACTTTAGTATTACTATTAGTTAGGGTAATTAGTATTTAAACAGTGCTAATATAGGTAATGTTAATTATCCCCTCTACGCTAATAATCTGCTAACCAGGTAGTACTTTGCGTATTTTGCCTATAAAGTATTTAGATAAGCTAGTATAATAGGCTTTTACTCTACTATCTAGTACCTAGTTAGACTCCAAGAGGCGGCTATTTAGTGTAGCTAGCACTGTAATATTTATAGGTATTACGTCCTTATTAAGTTAATTATCCTTAGGCCTATATACTCTTATAACCGCCGTTAGCTAAGTAAAGAGCTTAGTTTTAATTTATTATTATACAGCGTTACCTATAGTTATTATATTAGTATAATTACATTTAGCTCCCTTTTAGCGGCTATCCTTATTAAGTTTCTTAAAATACGCCTACTGTAGCTACTTATTTCTGAGAAAATAATAGCAGTAACCCTTTATTACTTCCTTAGGTACTTTGGCGTATATATACTCTAGGGCCTAAGGGCCGGTGTAGTAAGTACATTTCTTACTACTACCCCCTTAGTTACTTCTACTCTAGCCCCGTAAGCGTTGTCTACTAAATAAGGTAAGAATAATAGAGTTAGTACCAGCCTTAGTAAGTCTTTATTATTCCTTACTAATAATATTAGTAGTAAGTTTATTAAAGTCCTTTAGATTTTTGAGGTTAATAATTAATAGGTTATTATATAGGACGCTAATCTAGTAATTATAGAAGTTGTTAAGGTTACATAGAAACTAGAGGTTTATAAGCTACAGAGGTAAAATATAGTTTTTATTAACTAATTAAAAATGTTACTAAATTGTATTTAGCTTATCTTAAAATTATATAACTAAGCTATAATTTATAAGGTTAGACTCTAGGAATTATTAAAATAGGATATATAGATAGGCGCTCCTAGAGGCTTTATACATGCTAAGGCACGTAAACGCCTCTTACAGTACGCTATAATCTTGAATTATTAATTAAACTATTAGCGTAAGGGTATTACGTAGTAGTTTAAGGGCAAGCAGTACATTATTAGGGTAGTACTTAGTAATGTTATTCTTAGGATTAAATTAGGGCTTAAAGAAAGACTAGAACCTTAACGTAATAGTAATTAATTTAAATTTATTGCGCTATTTATTATAGTTCTAGGGCCCTTCTAATTTTAGCTACCCTTCCTAAGCTATTAACCTAAGCGCTGTATTTATATTAGGGCAATTTCTTAAGGGGTTCTCTGTAAGTCTAATAGCTATTTTAATAACTTATTCTATTATAAACATCCTAGCTGTAATAGCCTAACCTAAGACTAGCTGCACTGCAGCTAACCCTAGGACTAACCTTATAGCGCTTGTTTTAGCGCTAGTGTTTTTATTATTAGTTAGTCCTGCCGTTGCAGGACCTGTTAAATTAGCTAGTGTTAGTGCTATATATATATTATTAACGTTAGGTAGTAATCTCTGCTGTTACAGAGTTACTTATTTATACGTTTCTTAAGCCTTATAGGCTTATTAAGTCTCTATTCTAGTAGTAGTACTGTTAGTATAATCTAAAGAGGGCAATTTGTCGTTATTAGATAGAGGTTAGTTAGGCAGAGGGGTAAAGTCTAAGGTACCTATTTATATTTTACGTTACATAGGCTCTAGTAGTTTATTAATATATAAGCTAAGGTCTATTATTGCAGTGCACTTTTGCGCACTACGCATATTTAATAGCAGTAGTACTAGCGTTTTTAACTAAATAGGAGCTGTCTACTACTGTAACATATTTTTAAATTTTAGCAAAATAGCTAAAGATTAGAGGCTATAAAGTTAGTTATTATTATTATTAAGTTATTAATCGTGTAGTTAAAGTTCCTAAATTTTTAAATACTTAGCAGGGGCTGCTATTTAGGTTTAGCTCTATTAATTTATAGCTAGTAAGGATTTAAGTAAAACAGTGTTTTAGTTACCCAATCTATCGTCTTACCCAAGCCCTTTAAGACTTTAATTCGATAGCTCTACTCCCCTACGGTATCCCCTAGATAATTATTAGAAGAACTGCAAACATTAATTATTTAGGTTAGGTATTAAGTTGGGTATTATCTACCCTTCCTAGCCTATACTTTTAATTATTAGTTAAGCATTTTATTAGATATTTAGTTATAACGCTTTAGGTTTTAGCTGCTTATAGACAGAATAACTACAGCGCTAGGTACCTGGGAACTATTATTATATAAGTCTTTTTATACATTTAAACGCAGTTGTAGCTGCTTTTAATTTATAAGACTTTTTATTAATAAAGCTATACTTTTATTATTAAAACTAGGGGGATTTATTTATATTTTGCTAGTCTTAACGCGATTATAGCGTAGGGTATAAGGGTAGTTAACCCCTTTACTCTAAACGTATACGCTAATTTTATATTTCTAGGGATAAAGGTAATCCCTAGCGTCTATAATAATAGGTAACTCCCTTTATTTATATCCTTTAATAGAGTAAACTTGTCTTAGGATTTAGAGAGGTAGCTCTAAGTACCCGTTTAGGATGGCTTTAATTATGCCCTTTTTAGGCGTAATCTTTTTAAATTAACGTTTAACAGCATTAGCTATCTCTTTAGCTTATTATTTAATAATAGGTATTTAGTAGTAATTACTTAGTAATACTGTTTCTTACACAATGCATATACTTATTAGGAGAACGTAGGTAGTAAGCTAATAAGTCCTTAATTAATTTATTTAGAGTAATTAGGCGCAGTAAAGCGCCAGGCTTATAACCTATTAAAAGGATAATTCTTTATTAACTAACTACCTAGGATAGCAGTAGAATATCTTATATACTTTATCTACTACTTACTTAGCTATCTATACTAACCTTATATTTAATATACCTTTCTTTAGGGAGAACTTATAGGGGAGACGATATATAACTAGCCTAGACTAAGGTCTGTATATCTACTAGGATACTAGCGTAATAGCTGTAAGCAGCCTATCTTGAAACATAGACTAAGGAGTCTAACATCTATATAAGTGTTTAGGTGTTAAGCCTAAACGCATAATAAAAGTAAACAGAGGTAGGAACCCTTTAGGGTGTACTATTAACTAATCCTAATGTCTTTAGATAGATTTAAGTAAGAGCATAGCTATTAGGACCTAAAAGATAGTAAACTATGCTTAAATAGGGTAAAGCTAGAGGAAACTCTAGTAGAGGCTTATAGCGGTTCTAATGTATAAATTAATTATTAAATTTAGGTATAGGGGTAAAAGACTAATTAAACTATCTAGTAGCTAGTTCCTACTAAAGTTTCCCTTAGGATAGTAGTAACATATTTAGTTTTATAAGGTAAAGTAAATAATTAGAGGCCTAGGGGTTAAAATAACCTTTACCTATTCTTAAACTTTAAATATGTAAGAAGTCTTTATTACTTAATTAAACATAGACACTTAAATGTACTATTACTAGTAGGCTATTTTTAGTAAGTAGAACTAGTAATACAGGATAAACTAAACGCAGGGTTAAGGTACTAGAATGTACGCTTATTAGATACTATAAAAGGTGTTAGTTTATCTAGATAGCAGGACAGTAGCTATAGAAGTTAGAATCTACTAAGGAGTGTATAATAACTTACCTGCTAAATAAACTAGCCCTAAAAATAGATAGCGCTTAAGTGTGTTACCTATACTCTACCGCTGGGGTAAGATTTAAGCCCTAGTAAGTAGGTAGGCGTAGAGGCTTATAACGAAGCCTTAGGGGTAACCCTAGGTAGAACAGCCTTTAGTGTAGATCTTAGTAGTAGTAGTAAATACTTAAATAAGAACTTTAAGGACTAAAGTAGAGAAAGGTTCCGTATAAATAGTAGTTAGACACAGGTTAGTTAATCCTAAGAGATAGGGTAATTCTGTTTTAATATAGGCGCTTATACCTTGCCCTTAAAAGGAAAGCTAGTTAATATTCTAGTACCTAGATATAGATTCTCTACGGTAACGTAACTAAGAGTAGAGACTTTAGTAGGAGCCTTAAAAAGAGTTCTCTTTTCTTCTTAATAGTTTATTACCCTAAAATTAGTTTATCTAGAGCTAGGGTTTAATAGCTAGAAGAGCACTGCACTTTTACAGCGTTTAGTGCACTCCTAATAAACCTTAAAAATCTACTTAAAGAAATAGTTTTTACGCTAGGTTATACTTATAACTATAGTAGGTCTCTAAGGTAAAAAGCCTCTAGTTAATAGAATAATATAGATAAGGGAAGTTAGTAAAATAGATCTGTAACTTTAGGAAAAGGATTAGCTCTAAGGGTTAAGTACGTTAGGCCTTAGGGAGAAGTCTCTAGCGTAGAAGGGCACTAACCGCAAGGTAGGCGCCTTTTAGCGCTAGGGTACAGGTACCTTTAGTAGGCTTCAGCCGTCCGGCGTATACTTAATAACTAACTTAGAACTAGTATAGATAAGGGGAATCTAACTATCTAATTAAAATATAGTATTACAATAGTTAGAAAGTAGTATTAATATAATGTAATTTCTGCCTAGTGCTCTAAATATTAAAGCAAAGAGATTTAACTAAGCGTAGGTAAATAGTAGGAGTAACTATAACTCTCTTAAGGTAGCTAAATACCTTGTTATCTAATTAGTAATGCGTATAAATAGATTAATAAGATTTCTACTATCCCTATCTACTATCTAGCGAAACTACAGCCAAGGGAACAGGCTTAGCTAAATTAGTAGGGAAAGAAGACCCTGTTAAGCTTAACTCTAGTTTAATATTATAAAAAGACATAGGGGGTGTAGAATAGGTAGGAGCTTTAGCGCTAGTAAAATACTACTACTCTTATTATTTTTTTACTTATTTAATAAAGCGGAGCTAAGCCTTACTATCTAACTTCTAGTGTTAAGGTCCTTTATAGGCTAATCTGGGTTAAAGACATTATTAGGTAGGGAGTTTAGCTAGGGCAGTACATCTGTTAAACTATAACGTAGGTGTCCTAAGGGGGACTTATAGAGAATAGAAATCTCTAGTAGAGTAAAAGGGCAAAAGTCCCCTTAATTTTAATTTTTAGTGTAAATATAAACTATAAAAGTGTAGCCTATTAATTCTTTAGTCCCTTAAAATTTAAGGCTAGAGGTACTAGAAAAGTTACTATAGGGATAACTAGCTTATAGTAGCTAAGCGTTTATAGTAACGTTGCTTTTTAATCCTTTAATATTAGCTCTTCCTATTATACTAAAGTAGAATTTAGTAAGCGTTAGATTATTTACCTACTAATAGGGAATATAAGCTGGGTTTAGACTATTATAAGATAGGTTAGTTTTACCCTACTAATAACCTTACCCTAATAGTAATTCTGCTTAGTATAAGAGAAACTGTAGATTTAGATAATTAGTTTTTATAGCTATCTAACTAGGTATTACCGCAAAGCTACTATCTACTAGATTATAGCTAAACGCCTCTAAGTTAGAATCTATACCAGAATAGGATAATTTCTGCCTACACTAGTTAGATATAAATAGGCCTTTAGCCTAGAACCTTACTAGGCCGGCGTCTACAGCCCTATTAAAGTTAAGGTTACTAGCTAGTATATTATAATTATATAGTGCACAGGATTAAATCCTTTATAGATAACTTAGTTATCTAGCTAGGTTGTGTAAGTAGTTAAGTAGCCTTATAGTTATAAGCTACTAAGCGTAAGCCTACCGCTAGCTTAGTTAAAAATAGGAATACCTTCCTCCCTATTTAGAAAGTTAAGGCCCTAAAGGCCGGCCTATAAAAGGGGAGATAGGGGGGGGGCTACTAGCAGTTCTAGGGTAGTAATTCCCCTATTACTTTAGTAGCTTCTAGTTATAGGTACCCGGTTTTAGTAGTAGCCTACTAGAGAGTATCTCTCTAGGTAGGTAGTTACCCTTACTAGCTCTAGTTATAAACCCCCTATTACTTATTTCTAAATTAAGAGCAGGCCTTGGGGGAAATAGGACTAGAGCTAAACCCCCTATTACTTACCGCAAAACCCCCTATTACTTACCCCCTATTACAGCAGGGGCCTTGGGGGGGGAGCCCCCTAAAATAATAGGCAGTCTAGGGAGGTAAGCC
>NW_022985041.1:29016-29223 GCF_010015815.1 Dothidotthia symphoricarpi CBS 119687
GGGAGGCCCCTAGGTAATTTAGGGGTAAACCCTCTATTACTTACCGCAAAACCCCCTATTACTTACCCCCTATTACAGCAGGGGCCTTAGGGGGGGAGCCCCCTGAAATAATAGGCAGTCTAGGGGGGTAAGCCCCTAAAAAAATAGGCAGTCTAGGGGGAAGGCCTCTAGGTAATTTAGAGGTAAACCCCCTATTACTTACTGCAA
>NW_022985041.1:31683-36818 GCF_010015815.1 Dothidotthia symphoricarpi CBS 119687
CTAGTAGTTATATACTTATCTTAAAGATTAAGCTATATATATCTAAGTATAAGTAATTATACTATAAAACTGTAAATAGCTTATTAAATTAGTTATTATTTATTTAATAGTACCTTACTACTTAGATAACTGTAGTAATTCTAGAGCTAATACATACTAAAAACCCTAACTTTAGGAGGAGTATATTTATTAGATAAAAAACTAACGCCCTTTAGAGCTTCTTAGTAATTTATAATAACTTTATAGATTATATAGCCTTACGCCAGCAACAGTTTATTTAAATTTCTACCCTATTAACTTTTAATAGTAAGGTATTAGCTTACTATAGTTTTAATAGGTAATAGGGAATTAGGGTTTAATTCTAGAGAGGGAGCCTAAGAAATAGCTACTATATCTAAGGAAGGTAGCAGGCGCGCAAATTACCTAATCCTAATACAGAGAGGTAGTAATAATAAATACTAATATAGGGCTCTTTTAGGTCTTGTAATTGGAATAAGTACAATTTAAACCTCTTAATAAGGAATAATTAGAGGGTAAGTCTAGTGCTAGCAGCTGTAGTAATTCTAGCTCTAATAGCGTATATTAAAGTTATTACAGTTAAAAAGCTTATAGTTAAAACTTAGGTCTAGCTAGTAGGTCCGCCTTACTGTGTGTACTTATCTAGCTAGGCCTTTCCTTCTAGAGAACCTTATACCCTTTACTGGGTATACTAGGGAACTAGGACTTTTACTTTAAAAAAATTAGAGTGTTTAAAGTAGGCCTTTGCTTAAATACGTTAGTATAGAATAATAGAATAGGACGTACAGTCCTATTTTATTAGTTTCTAGGACTGCCGTAATAATTAATAGGGATAGTTGAGGGCATTAGTATTTAATTATTAGAGGTAAAATTCTTGAATTTATTAAA
Organism: Dothidotthia symphoricarpi CBS 119687; assembly: GCF_010015815.1. NCBI lineage: Eukaryota > Fungi > Ascomycota > Dothideomycetes > Pleosporales > Dothidotthiaceae > Dothidotthia > Dothidotthia symphoricarpi. The sequence goes on from NW_022985041.1 coordinate 32,590, forward strand.
GACTAACTACTGTAAAAGCATTTACTAAGGATGTTTTTATTAATTAGTAAATAAAAGTTAGGGGATTAAAGATAATTAGATACTGTTATAGTCTTAACTGTAAACTATGCTAACTAGGGATTAGGCAATGTTCTTTTTCTAACTTACTTAGTACCTTATAAGAAATTAAAGTTTTTAGGTTCTAGGGGGAGTATAGTTGTAAGGCTAAAACTTAAAGAAATTAATAGAAGGGCACTACTAGGCGTAAATATAACTGTTTACTGCAGTAGCTCTGCGCTAGAAAGGAGCTAGTAATAGTAAGTAGTAGCTGTTATTAAATCCTAGTTAACTGCTTTAGAGGCTTTAGCTGCCTATAAAACAGTAACTAATATCTAATAAGAGAGCTTTTAGTAACACTATTAAATTACAGGAAACTTGCAAAGCATTCTACTACTAAGCCAACATATTAAAAGCTATTAGTAGCTAGGCTAACTCCCTAGGTATAGTAAAAACGTAGTCTGTATATAATAATCTACAGCTAAGCTCCCCTGCTACAGTAAGGAGAAGGTTTAGAGACTAAATAGCAGTAGGTTAGTATAGTACCTAAAAACTAGTTACTATAACAGCTAGCTTAAGATATAGTCCAGGCCCTCTTAAAAGACTGTAGCATTACAAGGTATAACCCTATAAAACAGGAGCCTACGGCTTAATTTAACTTAATACAGGGAAACTTACTAGGTCTAGATAAAATAAGGATTAATAGATTAAGAGCTCTTTCTTGATTTTTTAGGTAGTAGTGCATAGCTGTTCTTAGTTAGTAGAGTAATTTGTCTACTTAATTATAATAATAAATAAGACCTTAACCTACTAAATAGTTAGGCTAGCTTTAGCTAGTTACTAGCTTCTTAGAGGGACTATTAGCTTAAGCTAATAGAAGTTTAAGGTAATAATAGGTCTGTAATACCCTTAGATATTCTGGGCTGTATACGTGCTATACTAACAGAGCTAACAAGTTCTTTACCTTAGCTAGAAGGTCTAGGTAATCTTATTAAACTCTATTATGCTGGGGATAGAGTATTATAATTATTACTCTTTAATAAGGAATACCTAGTAAGCGTATATTATTAGCACGCGTTAATTACGTCCCTGCCCTTTATATATACTGCCTGTTGCTACTACTAATTAAATAGCTTAGTAAGGCCTTTAGACTAGCTTAGAGAGGTTGGTAATAACTACTCTAAGCTAGAAAGTTTATTAAACTTAGTTATTTAGAGGAAGTAAAAGTTATAACAAGGTTTCCGTAGGTAAACCTATAGAAGAATTATTACTAAGAGTAATAGGCTTTAGTCTAGCTACTTTTACCTATATTTTTTAAGTACTAAAGTTTCTTTAGCAGCTCTGCCTACTAGTTAGACTCTATTTAAACCCTTTATAGTTACAGTTAGCGTCTAATAAAACCTAATAATTAAAACTTTTAATAACAGATCTCTTGGTTCTAGTATTAATAAAGAACGTAGCAAAATGTAATAAGTAGTATAAATTACAGAATTTAGTAAATTATTAAATCTTTAAACATACATTACACCTCTTAGTATTCTAGGAGGTATACCTATTTAAGCGTTATTTATACCCTTAAGCTCTGCTTAGTATTAGGTGTTTATTCTGCCTCTATATATAAACTTGCCTTAAAATAATTAGCAGCTAGTATACTTATTTTGGAGTGCAGTAGATTTTTATTATACGCTAGATTAACGTATAGTAGTACCTAAGAAGCCTTATTTAACGCTCTTAACCTTGGATTAGGTAGAGATACCTGCTAAACTTAAGCATATTAATAAGCAGAGGAAAAGAAACTAATAGGGATTACCCTAGTAATAGTAAGTAAAGCAGTAATAGCTTAAATTTAAAATCTAGCCCTTTTTGGGGTCTAAGTTATAATTTATAGAGGATGCTTTAGTGTTAGCAGCAGTCTAAGTTCCTTAGAATAGGACGTTACAGAGGGTAAGAATCCTATATATAGTTACTAGCCTTTACTGTATAAAGCCCCTTTAATAAGTTAAGTTATTTAGAAATACAGCTCTAAATAGGAGGTAAATTTCTTCTAAAGCTAAATACTGGCCAGAGACTAATAGCGTACAAGTAGAGTAATTAAAAGATAAAAAGCACTTTAGAAAGAGAGTTAAATAGTACGTAAAATTATTAAAAGGGAAGCGCTTATAGCTAGACTTACCTATAGTTACTTATCTAGGCTTTTACCTAGTGTACTCTTTTATAGGTAGGCTAGCATTAGTTTAGGCAGTTAAATAAAGGTCTCTATTATATACCTCTCTTTAGGGAGAACTTATAGGGGAGATAACATATAACTAGCCTAGACTAAGGTCTACACATCTGCTAGGATGCTAGCGTAATAGCTATAAGCAGCCTATCTTGAAATACAGACTAAGGAGTTTAATATCTATATAAGTGTTTAGGTATTAAGCCTAAACGCGTAATAAAAGTAAATAGAGGTAAGAACCCTTTAGGGTATACTATTAACTAATCCTAATGTCTTTAGATAGATTTAAGTAAGAGCATAGCTATTAGAACCTAAAAGATAGTAAACTATACTTAAATAGGGTAAAGCTAGAGGAAACTCTAGTAAAGGCTTACAGCAGTTCTAACGTATAAATTAATTATTAAATTTAGGCATAGGGGTAAAAGACTAATTAAACTATCTAGTAGCTAGTTCCTACTAAAGTTTCCCTTAGAATAGCAGTAACGTATTTAGTTTTATAAGGTAAAGCAAATAATTAGAGACCTAGGGGTTAAAATAACCTTTACCTATTCTTAAACTTTAAATATATAAGAAGTCTTTATTACTTAATTAAACATAGATACTTAAATATACTATTACTAGTAGGCTATTTTTAGTAAGTAGAACTAGCAATATAGAATAAACTAAACGCAGAGTTAAGGTACTAGAATATACACTTATTAGATACTATAAAAGATGTTAGTTTATCTAGACAGTAGGACAGTAGCTATAGAAGTTAGAATCTGCTAAGGAGTATATAATAACTTACCTACTAAATAAACTAGCTCTAAAAATAGATAGCACTTAAGCGTATTACCTATACCCTACTGCTAGGGCAAGATTTAAGCCCTAGTAAGTAGGTAGGCGTAGAGGCTTATAATAAAGCCTTAGGGGTAACTCTAAGTAGAACAGCCTTTAGTATAGATCTTGGTAGTAGTAGTAAATACTTAAATAAGAACTTTAAGGACTAAAGTAGGAAAAGGTTCTGTGTAAATAGTAGTTAGATACAGGTTAGTTAATTCTAAGAGATAGGGTAATTCTGTTTTAATATAGGCGCTTACGCCTTGCCCTTAAAAGGGAAGCTGGTTAATATTCTAGCACCTAGATGTAAATTCTCTGCGGTAACGTAACTAAGAGCGGAGACTTTAGTAGGAGCCCTAAGAAGAGTTCTCTTTTCTTCTTAATAGTCTATTACCCTAAAATTAGTTTATCTAGAGCTAGGGTTTAATAGCTAGAAGAGTGCTGTACTTTTACAGCGTTTAGTGTACTCCTAATAAACCTTAAAAATCTGCTTAAAGAAATAGTTTTTACGCCAGGTTATACTTATAACTGTAGTAGGTCTCTAAGGTAAAAAGCCTCTAGTTAATAGAATAATATAGATAAGGGAAGTTAGTAAAATAGATCTATAACTTTGGGAAAAGGATTAGCTCTAAGGGTTAGGTACATTAGGCCTTGGGGAGAAGTCTCTAGCGTAAAAGGGCACTAACTGTAAGGTAGGCGCCTTTTAGCGCTAAGGTGCAGGTACTCTTAGTAGGCTTTAGCTGTCTGGCGTACGCTTAATAACTAACTTAGAACTAGTATAGATAAGGGGAATCTAACTATCTAATTAAAACATAGTATTACAATAGCTAGAAAGTAGTATTAATGTAATATAATTTCTGCCTAGTGCTCTAAATATTAAAGCAAAGAGATTTAACTAAGTGTAGGTAAACAGCAGGAGTAACTATAACTCTCTTAAGGTAGCTAAATGCCTTATTATCTAATTAGTAACGCGTATAAATAGATTAATAAGATTTCTACTATCCCTATCTACTATCTAGCGAAACTATAGCTAAGGGAACAGGCTTGGCTAAATTAGTAGGGAAAGAAGACCCTATTAAGCTTAACTCTAGTTTAATATTATAAAAAGATATAGGGGGTATAGAATAGGTAGGAGCTTTAGCGCTAGTAAAATACT
>NW_022985041.1:39213-39427 GCF_010015815.1 Dothidotthia symphoricarpi CBS 119687
CCTATTTTAGGGGGGCTTATTAGGGGGTAAACCCCCTATTACTTACTCCTAAACCCCCTATTACTTACTCCTAATATAGAGCGCCTATTTTAGAGAGGCACTGCCTATTTTAGGGGGGGCTTTTAGGGGGTAACCGCCCATTTTAGGGGAGCTTATTAGGGGGTTACTGCCTATTTTAGGGGGGCTTATTAGGGGGTAAACCCCCTATTACTTA
>NW_022985041.1:39900-41529 GCF_010015815.1 Dothidotthia symphoricarpi CBS 119687
ATATTAAATTATAAATATTATTATTTCTTATTCTTATTATTAACTCTTTAAGGTTTATTACTAAACTTAAATTTCTTTTTATTCTACTTACTAAGCATGTTAAAACTAGTATTACTAAGCCTATAGCTATTACCTTCTATTTTAGTAATTATAGTCTAGTAATAGCCAGCTTAATTATTACTTTTAAACTTTTATTACTTTTAGGTAAAAAGCTTAAAAACGGCTAAGGACGTATAACTTAACAAATCTAGGTTTATAGTTTATATAAGCCTGCGCATATCTCCCTAGATTTACATATAAAAAATAAACCTCTAAAATTTTTTCTAATACATAAACTGCGCAACGCAAAAATTAAACCTAAAAGTCTTTCTATATTATATAAGGAGGGTAGCTAGGGTAACCCAACTACCTATAGAATAGTAACTGCGTTAATACTTTTAAAATAACGCGTAAACTACTAGGCTACTCTCTATTTTATATCTCCCTAGGCGGGCTTCTACCTTGTGTAGTCTCTCTCTTGGCGGCTAATACGTAACTTTTATAGCTTTAGGCCTATGGTCTTGTACTAGTAAGCCTTATTTCCCAGGTAGCGGCTAGTAACGTTAACTCTAGTTAGTATATCTACTAGGGGCTAGGCAACTCTTTTTTACTTACTTAAGTAGGTTAACGCCTATATTTTAAAGCAGTGCCTCTAGTACTATACCTAAGCTTATAAGAAGAACTAAAGTCCTACTAAACTTATATTAGTAGGCACTATTTAAGGTCTATAGATAATTAGCTTTGCTATTTATTCTACTAGATCTTTAGGGATAGCTCTGTTAAGTTTCTGCGTTTATGTATATTAGGATATAAGTCTTCTTCTCTTAAGGGGCGTATATAGCGGGATTATTACTAGTGTAAGAGCTAAAGACGCCCTATTGCGGACCGTACCTTGGGGAACTTAGTAGAGGTAATTAAATTAGTTATTTATAGTATAGCTGCCTTGTGTAGCTGCAGCGCTTATAGCTAGGATTACTTTAGTATCTCCCTTCTATCTAGTAGTATACTCTGCCCCCTCTAGGGGGTTTAGCTAACGCGTTTTAGCGCTACAGTTTAGGATAGTTACCTAGTTAATTCTACTAGTAGTTATATACTTATCTTAAAGATTAAGCTATATATATCTAAGTATAAGTAATTATACTATAAAACTGCAAATAGCTTATTAAATTAGTTATTATTTATTTAATAGTACCTTACTACTTATGTAACTATAGTAATTCTAGAGCTAATATATGCTAAAAACCCTAACTTTAGAAGGGGTATATTTATTAGATAAAAAACTAACGCCCTTTAGGGCTTCTTAGTAATTTATAATAACTTTACAGATTACATAGCCTTACGCTAGCAATAGTTTATTTAAATTTCTGCCCTATTAACTTTTAATAGTAAGGTATTAGCTTACTATAGTTTTAACGGGTAATAGGGAATTAGGGTTTAATTCTAAAGAGGGAGCCTAAGAAACAGCTACTATATCTAAGGAAGGTAGTAGACGCGCAAATTACCTAATCCTAACATAGGGAGGTAGTAATAATAAATACTAATATAGGGCTCTTTTAGGTCTTGTAATTAGAATAAGTATAATTTAAACCT
>NW_022985041.1:44214-46807 GCF_010015815.1 Dothidotthia symphoricarpi CBS 119687
GCCTATCTTGAAATATAGACTAAGGAGTCTAATATCTATATAAGTGTTTAGGTGTTAAGCCTAAACGCGTAATAAAAGTAAATAGAGGTAGAAACCCTTTAGAGTATACTATTAACTAATCCTAATATCTTTAGATAGATTTAAGTAAGAGTATAGCTATTAGGACCTAAAAGATAGTAAACTATACTTAAATAGGGTAAAGCTAGAGGAAACTCTAGTAGAGGCTTACAGCAGTTCTAACGTATAAATTAATTATTAAATTTAGGTATAGGGGCAAAAGACTAATTAAACTATCTAGTAGCTAGTTCCTACCGAAGTTTCCCTTAGGATAGTAGTAACGTATTTAGTTTTATAAGGTAAAGCAAATAATTAGAGACCTAGGGGTTAAAATAACCTTTACCTATTCTTAAACTTTAAATATATAAGAAGTCTTTATTACTTAATTAAACGTAGATACTTAAATATACTGTTACTAGTAGGCTATTTTTGGTAAGTAGAACTAGCAATATAGGATAAACTAAACACAGGGTTAAGGTACTAGAATATACGCTTATTAGATACTACAAAAGGTATTAGTTTATCTAGATAGTAGGACAGTAGCTATAAAAGTTAGAATCTGCTAAGGAGTATATAATAACTTACCTACTAAATAAACTAGCCCTAAAAATAGATAGCACTTAAGCGTGTTACCTATACCTTACTGCTAGGGCAAGATTTAAGTCTTAGTAAGTAGGTAGGCGTAGAGGCTTATAACAAAGCCTTAGGGGTAACTCTGGGTAGAACAGCCTCTAGTGCAGATCTTAGTAGTAGTAGTAAATACTTAAATAAGAACTTTAAGGACTAAAGTAGGAAAAGGTTCTATGTAAATAGCAGTTAGACACAGGTTAGTTAATTCTAAGAGATAGGGTAATTCTGTTTTAATATAGGCACTTACGCCTTACCCTTAAAAGGGAAGCCGGTTAATATTCTAGTACCTAGATATAGATTCTCTACAGTAATATAACTAAGAGCAGAGACTTTAGTAGGAGCCTTAAGAAGAGTTCTCTTTTCTTCTTAATAGTTTATTACCCTAAAATTAGTTTATCTAGAGCTAGGGTTTAATAGCTAGAAGAGCGCTGCACTTTTACAGTGTTTAGTGTACTCCTAACAAACCTTAAAAATCTGCTTAAAGAAATAGTTTTTACGCTAGGTTATACTTATAACTATAGCAGGTCTCTAAGGTAAAAAGCCTCTAGTTAATAGAATAATATAGATAAGGGAAGTTAGTAAAATAGATCTATAACTTTAGGAAAAGGATTAGCTCTAAGGGTTAGGTACGTTAGGCCTTAGGAAGAAGTTTCTAGCGTAGAAGGGTACTAACTGCAAGGTAGGCGCCTTTTAGCGCTAAGGTATAGGTACCCTTAGTAGGCTTTAGCCGTCTAGTGTACACTTAATAACTAACTTAGAACTAGTATAGATAAGGGGAATCTAACTGTCTAATTAAAATATAGCATTATAATAGCTAGAAAGTAGTGTTAATATAATATAATTTCTGCCTAGTGCTCTAAATGTTAAAGTAAAGAGATTTAACTAAGTGCAGGTAAATAGTAGGAGTAACTATAACTCTCTTAAGGTAGCTAAATGCCTTGTTATCTAATTAGTAACACGCATAAATAGATTAATAAGATTTCTACTATCCCTATCTACTATCTAGCAAAACTACAGCTAAGGGAATAGGCTTGGCTAAATTAGTAGGGAAAGAAGACTCTATTAAGCTTAACTCTAGTTTAACATTATAAAAAGATATAGGGGGTGTAGAATAGGTAGGAGCTTCAGCGCTAGTAAAATACTACTACCCTTATTATTTTTTTACTTATTTAATAAAGCGGAGCTAGGCCTTACTACCTAACTTTTAGCGTTAAGGTCCTTTGTAGGCTAATCTAGGTTAAAGATATTATTAGGTAGGGAGTTTAGCTAGAGCAGTACATTTATTAAACTATAACGCAGGTATCCTAAGAGGGACTTATAGAGAATAGAAATCTCTAGTAGAGTAAAAGGGTAAAAGTCCCCTTAATTTTAATTTTTAGTATAAATATAAACTATAAAAGTATAGCCTATTAATCCTTTAGTCCCTTGAAATTTAAGGCTAGAGGTACTAGAAAAGTTACTACAGAGATAACTAGCTTATAGCAGCTAAGCGTTTATAGTAACGTTACTTTTTAATCCTTTAATATTAGCTCTTTCTATTATACTAAAGCAGAATTTAGTAAGCGTTAGATTATTTACCTACTAATAGGGAACGTAAGCTGGGTTTAGACTGTTATAAAATAGGTTAGTTTTACCCTACTAATAACCTTACCCTAATAGTAATTCTGCTTAGTATAAGAGGAACTACAGATTTAGATAATTAGTTTTTACAGCTGTCTAACTAGGCATTACTGCAAAGCTACTATCTGCTAGATTATAGCTAAACGCCTCTAAGTTAGAATCTATACTAGAATAGAGTAATTTCTGCCTACACTAGTTAGATATAAATAGGCCTTTAGCCTAGAACCTTACTAGGCCGGCGTCTGTAGCCCTATTAAAGTTAGGATTACTAGCTAGTATATTATAA
>NW_022985041.1:49462-50832 GCF_010015815.1 Dothidotthia symphoricarpi CBS 119687
AGTCTAGTAATAGCTAGCTTAATTATTACTTTTAAACTTTTATTACTTTTAGGTAAGAAGCTTAAAAATAGCTAAGGACGTATAACTTAATAAATCTAGGTTTATAGTTTGTATAAGCCTACGCATGTCTCCCTAGATTTATATATAAAAAATAAACCTCTAAAATTTTTTCTAATATATAAACTACGTAATACAAAAATTAAACCTAAAAGTCTTCCTACGTTATATAAGGAGGGTAGCTAGGGTAACCTAACTACCTATAGAATAGTAACTGCGTTAATACTTTCAAAATAATGTATAAACTGCTAGGCTACTCTCTATTTTATATCTCCCTAGGCAGGCTTCTACCTTATATAGCCTCTCTCTTAGCAGCTAATGTATAACTTTCGTGGCTTTAGGCCTACAGTCTTATACTAGTAAGCCTTATTTCCTAGGTAGCGGCTGGCAACGTTAACTCTAGTCAGTACGTCTACTAGGGGCTAAGTAACTCTTTTTTACTTACTTAGGTAAGTTAACGCCTATATTTTAAAGCAGTGCCTCTAGTACTGTACCTAAGCTTATAAGGAGAACTAAAGTCCTGCTAAACTTGTATTAGTAGGCACTATTTAGGGTCTATAGATAATTAGCTTTACTATTTATTCTACTAGATCTTTAGGGATAGCTCTATTAAGTTTCTGCGTTTACGCGTATTAGGGTATAAGTCTTCTCCTCTTAAGGGGCGTATGTAGTAGGATTATTACTAGTGTAAGAGCTAAAGACGCCCTGTTACAGACTATACCTTAGGGAACTTAGTAGGGGTAATTAAATTAGTTATTTGCAGTATAGCTACCTTATATAGCTATAGTGCTTACAGCTAGGATTGCTTTAGCGTCTCCCTTCTATCTAGTAGTATACTCTGCCCCCTCTAGGGGGTTTAGCTAACGCGTTTTAGCGCTGCAGTTTAGAATAGTTACCTAGTTAATTCTACTAGTAGTTATATACTTATCTTAAAGATTAAGCTATATATATCTAAGTATAAGTAATTATACTGTAAAACTATAAATAGCTTATTAAATTAGTTATTATTTATTTAATAATACCTTACTACTTAGATAACTATAGTAATTCTAGAGCTAATACATACTAAAAACCCTAACTTTAGGAGGGGTATATTTATTAGATAAAAAACTAACGCCCTTTAGGGTTTCTTGGTAATTTATAATAACTTTATAGATTATATAGCCTTGCGCTAGCAACGGTTTATTTAAATTTCTACCCTATTAACTTTTAATAGTAAGGTATTAGCTTACTATAGTTTTAATAGGTAATAGGGAATTAGGGTTTAATTCTAGAGAGGGAGCCTAAGAAACAGCTACTATATCTAAGGAAGG
>NW_022985041.1:50857-56889 GCF_010015815.1 Dothidotthia symphoricarpi CBS 119687
AGGGAGGTAGTAATAATAAATACTAATATAGGGCTCTTTTAGGTCTTGTAATTAGAATAAGTATAATTTAAACCTCTTAATAAGGAATAATTAGAGGGTAAGTCTAGTGCTAGCAGCTGTAGTAATTCTAGCTCTAATAGCATATATTAAAGTTATTATAGTTAAAAAGCTTGTAGTTAAAACTTAAGTCTAGCTAGTAGGTCCGCCTTACTGTATATACTTATCTAGCCAGGCCTTTCCTTCTAGAGAACCTTATGCCCTTTACTAAGTATACTAGGGAACTAGGACTTTTACTTTAAAAAAATTAGAGTATTTAAAGTAGGCCTTTACTTAAATACGTTAGCATAGAATAATAGAATAGGACGTATAGTCCTATTTTATTAGTTTCTAGGACTACTGTAATAATTAATAGAGATAGTTAGGGGCATTAGTATTTAATTATTAGAGGTAAAATTCTTAGATTTATTAAAAACTAACTACTGCGAAAGTATTTACTAAGGATGTTTTTATTAATTAGTAAATAAAAGTTAGGGGATTAAAGACAATTAGATACCGTTATAGTCTTAACTATAAACTATACTAACTAGGGATTAGGCAATATTCTTTTTCTAACTCGCTTAGCACCTTACAAGAAATTAAAGTTTTTAGGTTCTAGGGGGAGTATAGTTACAAGGCTGAAACTTAAAGAAATTAATAAAAGGGCACTACTAGGTATAAACATAACTATTTACCGCAGTAGCTCTACGCTAGAAAGGAGCTAGTAATAGTAAGTAGTAGCTGTTATTAAATCCTAGTTAACTGCTTTAAAGGCTTTAGCTACCTATAAAATAATAACTAATATCTAATAAGAGAGCTTTTAGTAACACTATTAAATTATAGGAAACTTGCAAAGTATTCTACTACTAAGCTAACGTATTAAAAGCTGTTAGTAGCTAGGCTAACTCCCTAGGTATAGTAAAAACGCAGTCTATATATAATAATCTATAGCTAAGCTCCCCTACTACAGTAAGGAGAAGGTTTAGAGACTAAATAGTAGTAGGTTAGTATAGTACCTAAAAACTAGTCACTATAACAGCTAGCTTAAGATATAGTCTAGGCCCTCTTAAAAGACTATAGCATTATAAGGTACAACCCTATAAAACAGGAGCCTACAGCTTAATTTAACTTAACACAGGGAAACTTACTAGGTCTAGATAAAATAAGGATTAACAGATTAAGAGCTCTTTCTTAATTTTTTAGGTAGTAGTGCATAGCCGTTCTTAGTTAGTAGAGTAATTTATCTACTTAATTATAATAACAAATAAGACCTTAACCTACTAAATAGCTAGGCTAGCTTTAGCTAGTCACCGGCTTCTTAGAGGGACTATTAGCTTAAGCTAATAGAAGTTTAAGGTAATAATAGGTCTGTAATACCCTTAGATATTCTAGGCCGTACACGTACTATACTAACAGAGCTAATAAGTTCTTTACCTTAGCTAGAAGGTCTAGGTAATCTTATTAAACTCTATTATACTAGAGATAGAGTATTACAATTATTACTCTTTAATAAGGAATACCTAGTAAGCGCGTATTATTAGCACGCGTTAATTACGTCCCTGCCCTTTATACATACTGCCTATTACTACTACTAATTAAATAGCTTAGTAAGGCCTTTAGACTAGCTTAGAGAGGTTAGCAATAACTACTCTAAGCCAGAAAGTTTGTTAAACTTAGTTATTTAGAGGAAGTAAAAGTTATAACAAGGTTTCTGTAGGTAAACCTACAGAAGGATTATTACTAAGAGTAATAGGCTTTAGTCTAGCTACTTTTACCTATATTTTTTAAGTACTAAAGTTTCCTTAGCGGCTCTGCCCGCTAGTTAGACTCTATTTAAACCCTTTATAGTTATAGTTAGCGTCTAATAAAACCTAATAATTAAAACTTTTAATAATAGATCTCTTGGTTCTAGTATTAATAAAGAACGTAGCGAAATACAATAAGTAGTATAAATTATAGAATTTAGTAAATTATTAAATCTTTAAACGTATATTACACCTCTTAGTATTCTAGGAGGTATACCTATTTAAGCGTTATTTATACCCTTAAGCTCTACTTAGTATTAGGTGTTTATTCTGCCTCTGCGTATAAACTCGCCTTAAAATAATTAGTAGCTAGTATACTTATTTTAGAGTATAGTAGATTTTTATTACACACTAGATTAACGTATAGCGGCACCTAAGAAGCCTTATTTAACGCTCTTAACCTTAGATTAGGTAGGGATACCCGCTAAACTTAAGCATATTAATAAGTAGAGGAAAAGAAACTAATAGGGATTACCCTAGTAATAGTAAGTAAAGCGGTAACAGCTTAAATTTAAAATCTAGCCCTTTTTGGGGTCTAAGTTATAATTTACAGAGGGCGCTTTAGTATTAGCAGCGGTCTAAGTTTCTTAGAATAGGACGTTATAGAGGGTAAGAATCCTGTACGTAGTTACTAGCCTTTACTGTATAAAGCCCCTTTAATAAGTTAAGTTATTTGGGAATATAGCTCTAAATAGGAGGTAAATTTCTTCTAAAGCTAAATACTGGCCAGAGACTAATAGCGTATAAGTAGAGTAATTAAAAGATAAAAAGTACTTTAGAAAGAGAGTTAAATAGTATATAAAATTATTAAAAGGGAAGCGCTTACAGCTAGACTTACCTATAGTTACTTATCTAGGCTTTTACCCAGTGCACTCTTCTATAAGTAGACCAGCATTAGTTTAGGCAGTTAGATAAAGGTCTCTGTTATATACCTCTCTTTAGGGAGAACTTATAGGGGAGACAATATATAACTAGCCTAGACTAAGGTCTATATATCTGCTAGGATACTAGTATAATAGCTATAAGCAGCCTATCTTAAAATATAGACTAAGGAGTCTAATATCTATATAAGTGTTTAGGTGTTAAGCCTAAACGCGTAATAAAAGTAAACAGAGGTAGGAACCCTTTAGGGTACACTATTAACTAATCCTAATATCTTTAGATAGATTTAAGTAAGAGCATAGCTATTAGGACCTAAAAGATAGTAAACTATACTTAAATAGGATAAAGCTAGAGGAAACTCTAGTAGAGGCTTACAGCGGTTCTAACGTATAAATTAATTATTAAATTTAGGTATAGAGGTAAAAGACTAATTAAACTATCTAGTAGCTAGTTCCTACTAAAGTTTCCCTTAGAATAGTAGTAACGTATTTAGTTTTATAAGGTAAAGCAAATAATTAGAGGCCTAGGGGTTAAAATAACCTTTACCTATTCTTAAACTTTAAATATATAAGAAGTCTTTATTACTTAATTAAATATAGACACTTAAATATACTGTTACTAGTAGGCTATTTTTAGTAAGTAGAACTAGTAATGCAGGATAAACTAAACACAGGGTTAAGGTACTAGAATATATGCTTATTAGACACTATAAAAGGTATTAGTTTATCTAGATAGTAGGACAGTAGCTATAGAAGTTAGAATCTGCTAAGGAGTATGTAACAACTTACCTACTAAATAAACTAGCTCTAAAAATAGATAGCGCTTAAGCGTATTACCTATACCCTACCGCTAGGGTAAGATTTAAGCCCTAGTAAGTAGGCAGGCGTAGAGGCTTATAACAAAGCCTTAGGGGTAACCCTAGGTAGAATAGCCTCTAGTGCAGATCTTAGTAGTAGTAGTAAATACTTAAATAAGAACTTTAAGAACTAAAGTAAGAAAAGGTTCTATGTAAACAGTAGTTAGATATAGGTTAGTTAATCCTAAGAGATAGGGTAATTCTATTTTAATGTAGGCGCTTACGCCTCGCCCTTAAAAGGGAAGCTAGTTAATATTCTAGTACCTAGATATAGATTCTCTGTAGTAACGTAACTAAGAGCGGAGACTTTAGTAGGAGCCCTAAGAAGAGTTCTCTTTTCTTCTTAATAGTTTATTACTCTAAAATTAGTTTATCCAGAGCTAGGGTTTAATAGCTGGAAGAGCACTACACTTTTACAGCGTTTAGTACGCTCCTAATAAACCTTAAAAATCTGCTTAAAGAAATAGTTTTTACGCTAGGTTATACTTATAACTATAGTAGGTCTCTAAGGTAAAAAGCCTCTAGTTAATAGAATAATGTAGATAAGGGAAGTTAGTAAAATAAATCTATAACTTTAGGAAAAGGATTAGCTCTAAGGGTTAAGTACGTTAGGCCTTAGGGAGAAGTCTCTAGCGCAGAAGGGCACTAACTATAAGGTAGACGCCTTTTAGCGCTAGGGTATAGGCATCTTTAGTAGGCTTTGGCTGTCTAGCGTATACTTAATAACTAACTTAGAACTAGTATAGATAAGGGGAATCTAACTATCTAATTAAAACATAGTATTATAATAGCTAGAAAGTAGTATTAACGTAATATAATTTCTGCCTAGTGCTCTAAATATTAAAGTAAAGAGATTTAACTAAGCGTAGGTAAACAGCAGAAGTAACTATAACTCTCTTAAGGTAGCTAAATACCTTATTATCTAATTAGTAACGCGTATAAATAGATTAATAAGATTCTTACTATCCCTATCTACTATCTAGCGAAACTATAGCTAAGGGAACAGGCTTAGCTAAATTAGCAGAGAAAGAAGACCCTATTAAGCTTAACTCTAGTTTAATATTATAAAAAGACATAGGGGGTATAGAATAGGTAGGAGCTTTAGCGCTAGTAAAATACTACTACCCTTATTATTTTTTTACTTATTTAATAAAGCAGAGCTAGGCCTTACTGCCTAACTTCTAGTGTTAAGGTCCTTTATAGGCTAATCTAGGTTAAAGATATTATTAGGTAGAGAGTTTAGCTAGGGTAGCACATCTATTAAACTATAATATAGGTGTCCTAAGAGGGACTTATAGAGAACAGAAATCTCTAGTAGAGTAAAAGGGTAAAAGTCCCCTTAATTTTAATTTTTAGTATAAATATAAACTATAAAAGTATAGCCTATTAATCCTTTAGTCCCTTGAAATTTAAGGCTAGAGGTACTAGAAAAGTTACTACAGAGATAACTAGCTTATAGCAGCTAAGCGTTTATAGTAACGTTACTTTTTAATCCTTTAATATTAGCTCTTTCTATTATACTAAAGCAGAATTTAGTAAGCGTTAGATTATTTACCTACTAATAGGGAACGTAAGCTGGGTTTAGACTGTTATAAAATAGGTTAGTTTTACCCTACTAATAACCTTACCCTAATAGTAATTCTGCTTAGTATAAGAGGAACTACAGATTTAGATAATTAGTTTTTACAGCTGTCTAACTAGGCATTACTGCAAAGCTACTATCTGCTAGATTATAGCTAAACGCCTCTAAGTTAGAATCTATACTAGAATAGAGTAATTTCTGCCTACACTAGTTAGATATAAATAGGCCTTTAGCCTAGAACCTTACTAGGCCGGCGTCTGTAGCCCTATTAAAGTTAGGATTACTAGCTAGTATATTATAATTATATAGTGTATAGGATTAAATCCTTTACAGATAACTTAGTTATCTAGCTAGGTTATGTAAGTAGTTAAGTAGCCTTATAGTTATAAGTTACTAAGCGTAAGCCCGCCGCTAGCTTAGTTAAAAATAGGAATACCTCCCTCCCTATTTGGAAAGTTAAGGCCCTAAAGGCTGGCCTATAAAAGGGGAGATAGGGGGGGGGCTACTAGTAGTTCTAGGGTAGTAATTCCCCTATTACTTTAGCAGCTTCTAGTTATAGATGCCTAGTTTTAGTAGTAGCCTACTAGAGAGTATCTCTCTAGGTAGGTAGTTACCCTTACTAGCTCTAGTTATAAACCCCCTATTACTTATTTCTAGATTAAGAGCAGGCCTTGGGGGAAATAGGACTAGAGCTAAACCCCCTATTACTTACCGCAAAACCCCCTATTACTTACCCCCTATTACAGTAGGGGCCTTAGGGGGGGAGCCCCCTAAAATAATAGGCAGTCTAGGGAGGTAAGTCCCTAAAAAAATAGGCGGTCTAGGGGAGAGGCCCCTAGGTAATTTAGGGGTAAACCCCCTATTACTTACT
>NW_022985041.1:60566-70688 GCF_010015815.1 Dothidotthia symphoricarpi CBS 119687
TAATTAGAATAAGTATAATTTAAACCTCTTAATAAGGAATAATTAGAGGGTAAGTCTAGTACTAGCAGCTACAGTAATTCTAGCTCTAATAGCGTATATTAAAGTTATTGCAGTTAAAAAGCTTATAGTTAAAACTTAGGTCTAGCTAGTAGGTCCGCCTTACTGCGTATACTTATCTAGCTAGGCCTTTCCTTCTAAAGAACCTTATGCCCTTTACTAGGCGTACTAAGGAACTAGGACTTTTACTTTAAAAAAATTAGAGTGTTTAAAGCAGGCCTTTACTTAAATACATTAGTATAAAATAATAGAATAGGACGTGCGTATTAAATATAAGGTTAGCGTAGATAGCTAAGTAAGTAGTAGATAAAGTATATAAGATATTCTACTACTATCCTAGGTAGTTAGTTAATAAAGAATTATCCTTTTAATAGGTTATAAGCCCAGCGCTTTACTGCGCCTAATTACTCTAAATAAATTAATTAAGGACTTATTAGCTTACTACCTACGTTCTCCTAATAAGTGTATACATTATGTAAGAAACAGTATTGCTAAGTAATTACTACTAAATACCTATTATTAAATAATAAGCTAAAGAGATAGCTAATACTATTAAACGTTAATTTAAAAAGATTACGCCTAAAAAGGGTATAATTAAAGCTATCCTAAATAGGTACTTAGAGCTACCTCTCTAAATCCTAAGACAAGTTTACTCTATTAAAGGATATAAATAAAGGAAGTTACCTATTATTATAGACGCTAGGGATTACCTTTATCCCTAGAAATACAAAATTAGTGTATACGTTTAGAGTAAAGGGGTTAACTACCCCTATACCCTATGCTATAATCGCGTTAAGACTAGCAAAATGTAAATAAATCCCCCTAGTTTTAATAATAGAAGTATAGCTTTATTAATAAGAAGTCTTATAAATTAAAAGTAGCTATAACTGCATTTAAATACACAAAAAGACTTATATAATAATAGTTTCTAGGTACCTAGCGCTGTAGTTATTCCGTTTATAAGCAGCTAAAACCTAAAGTGTTATAACTAAATATTTAACAAAATGCTTAACTAATAATTAAAAGTACAGGCTAAGAAGGGTAGATAATACCTAACTTAATATCTAACCTAAATAATTAATGTTTGCAGTTCTTCTAATAATTATCTAGAGAATACTGTAGGGGAGTAGAGCTATTAAATTAAAGTCTTAAAGGGCTTAGGTAAGATAATAGATTAGGTAACTAAGACACTGTTTTACTTAAATCCTTACTAGCTATAAATTAATAGAGCTAAACCTAAATAGCAGCCCCTACTAAGTATTTAAAAATTTAGGAACTTTAACTACACAATTAATAACTTAATAATAATAATAACTAACTTTATAGCCTCTAATCTTTAGCTATTTTGCTAAAATTCGAAAATATGTTACAGTAGTAGATAGCTCCTGTTTAGTTAAAAACGCCGGTACCGCTACTATTAAATATGCGTAGTACACAAAAGCGCACTATAATAATAGACCTTAGCTTATATATTAATAAACTGCTAGAGCCCGCGCAACGTAAAATATAAATAGGTACCTTAGACTTTACTTCTCTGCCTAACTAACCTCTATCTAATAATAATAAATTGCCCTCTTTAGATTATACCAATAGCACTACTACTAGGATAGAGACTTAATAAGCCTGTAAGGCTTAAGAAACGCGTAAATAAGCAACTCTATAATAGCAGAGATTGCTACTTAACGTTAATAATATATATACGGCACTAACACCGGCTAATTTAATAGGTCCTGTAACAGCAGGACTAACTAATAATAAAAATACTAGCGCTAAAATAAGCGCTATAAGGTTAGTCCTAGGGTTAGCTGCAGTGCAGCTAGTCTTAGGTTAGGCTATTATAGCTAGGATGTTTACAATAGAATAAGTTATTAAAATAGCTGTTAGACTTATAGGGAACCCCTTAAGAAATTACCCTAACATAAATACAGCGCTTAGGTTAATAGCTTAGGAAGGGTAGCTAAAATTAGAAGGGCCCTAGAACTATAATAAATAGCGTAATAAATTTAAATTAATTACTATTACGTTAAGGTTCTAGTCTTTCTTTAAGCCCTAATTTAATCCTAAGAATAACATTGCTAAGCGCTACTCTAATAATATACTACTTACCCTTAAACTACTATATAACACCCTTACACTAATAGTCTAATTAATAATTTAAGATTATAGCGTACCACAAGAGGCGTTTACGCGCCTTAGCGTATATAAAGCCTCTAGGAGCGCCTATTTATACATCCTATTTTAATAATTCCTAGAGTCTAACCTTGTAAATTATAGCTTAGTTACACAATTTTAAGATAAGCTAAATACAATTTAGTAATATTTTTAATTAGTTAATAAAAACTACATTTTACCTCTATAGCTTATAAACCTCTAGTTTCTATATAACCTTAACAACTTCTATAATTACTAAATTAGCGTCCTGTATAATAACCTGTTAATTATTAACCTTAAAAATCCAAAGGACTTTAATAAACTTACTGCTAATATTATTAGCAAGGAATAATAAAGACTTACTAAGGCCGGCACTAACTCTATTACCCTTACCTTATTTAGTAGATAACGCTTACAGGGCTAGGGTAGAAGTAACTAAGGGGGTAGTAGCAAGAAATATACTTACTATACCGGCCCTTAGGCCCTAGGGTATATATACGCTAAAGTACCTAAGGAAGTAATAAAGGGTTACTACTATTGTTTTCCCAGAAATAAGTAGCTACAGTAGGCGTATTTTAAGAAACTTAATAAGAATAGCTACTAAAAGGGAGCTAAACGTAATTATACCAATATAACAACTACAGGCAACGCTATATAATAATAAATTAAAACTAAGCCCTTTACTTAGCTAACAGCGGTTATAAGAGTATATAGGCTTAAGGACAATTAACTTAATAAGGACGTAATACCTATAAATGTTACAGTGCTAGCCGCACTAAATAGCCGCCTCTTAGAGTCTAACTAGGTACTAGATAGTAGAGTAAAAGCCTATTATACTAGCTTGTCTAAATACTTTATAGGTAAAATGCATAAAGCACTACCTAGTTAGCAGATTATTAGCGTAGGAGGGATAATTAATATTACCTATATTAGCACTATTTAAATACTAATTACCCTAACTAATAGTAACACTAAAGTTAGGAAGATATTTACTATTTAGAATATCTTATTTTCAGCAAAACTCCTATTTAACATTATCTCTTAACGCGCCTTAATAATTTTAGGTTAAGGTATACCTACTAATATAGCCTTCTTTACCTACAGCTACACTATAGAGATCTAAAGGATGCCTACTAATAATATTATTACAATAGGGTCCTGTTACAAAATAGATCTTTACACTCTTAATATTAATAATAAATAACGTATAGGCCTCTAATACCTATACGTTGTAATAGTATTTAAATAGGACGTCTCCCTAATAGTGTAGCATAGATAACTTATCTACCTTAGGGAGTAGTAACTTTAAAAGCTCTTGGTTTTACTAGGGGTTAAAGTCCCTAGTAAACCTATAGATAAATATAACAACTACCTTTAAGTAGGCCTCCCGTAATAAAACTTTCGCCAGCCTATATAATAGGCTACCTAACTACTTAAATAACTGTTCCTTAACCTCTCTAGCGCAGTAACTACTATTAATAAGAGGGGGGTAAAGCGTAAGGTAATAGGCCTTCTTATTACTAATAACTACTTAAGGTTTCGCTAGGTTAGGCTACTGTTAACTAAGGATAAGGTAACTTAGTCTTTTATAGACTTCTAAAAATAGGCTAAAAATACCCTAAACGCCAAAATTGGAATTCTATAAAATAATAATAGTAGTAAGTTTAGTAACTACTAATTTAACTAGATTTGTGTAATAAGCAGTATTAACTACAAACTAACAGTGCCCCGTAACCCTAAGCAAGATAGGGTATTAGAATAGGGTATAGGCTTAGTAGGTTTCGCTATTTACGCAATTCTCTACTACTTAAATTTACTAGAAATTTACTATAGTAAACTTCTAAAATTAACAGTACTGCTTCTTAACCTTACGCTAACATTAGCTAACCTAGGGTTAATAACGCTATATAAACAGCTCTAGTAAGAGCCGTTTCCTATAGCGTACCTACGCATAATTAGCTGTAAGTACTAGATACTAGTCTCTTAGCCAGCTATTAGGCTACTAAAACTAGACAATTGTAGTAAGAAGTGCTATCTTCTAGGCTATACCGTACGCGAAACTAAAAACTACTACTGTATATAGAATACAGACCGAAACTTAGTCTACAGAGCCTGGGATATGCGCTTCTATAAAGAGATCTTTCCTAAATAGGCTCTTAACCTCCCCTTTATAGCTAGGGTACCTAGATCTACGTTCTAAATAGTAAATAATAAAGCTACTACTGCGCTTAAGGGGGAGATAACTAGTGTACTTATAACTACACTAGTACTAGTTACCTATTTATCTCTTATAACAGCCTCTAGTAACGTAGATCCCACGTTTAGGATACTATCTAGGACAGATCTTCCCCTAGATAAAGACTCTACTAAACTAATTAATAGCACTAACTTTAACGCAATTATTACCTAGATTACTACTCTAGAATCCCTAGAACGCTAGTAATCTATAAACTAGCTTACCCTTCTTGAATTATTAACGCTAACTAGTAATAACAAACTAAAGATATATAAAGCTACTATCTTAAGCCCTAAAGCTTAATAATAGATCTTATCTATAGGTAAAGAGACACAATCCCTAATTAATAATAATACCTAGGATATAGTAAGTAAAGCCTAAATTAACAGCGCAGTACTTACTAGTAAGTATATCTATAAAATTAAAGTTAATACTAATAGAAAGCTAATTTAGTACAAATCTTGCTAGGTTATTTATAGCTTTAAGCAGGAGAAAGGCATTAACTTTAATAAAATATTCGCTTTAGTTATAAAGCCTATAAGCTATAAGGTACTTTTTATCCTAGCCTATATACTTGGGTAGCACATTAAATAAATAGACGTTAAAACTGCCTTCCTATACAGCAACATTAATACTAAAGTCTATGTTAAGCTACCCCCTAACCTTAAGGAGAACTACCTACCTAGTTTAGCCTATTAGCTCTAAAAGGCGCTGTATAGGCTAAAATAAGTACTATAAATCTAGTATTAAACCTTAAAGGTAGCTCTCCTAGACCTAGGCTTTAAACTAATTATAGAGGACTACAGCATATTTTTAAATAGGGACCTTAGGATCCTAATTACTATCTATGTTAATAACCTTCTTCTCTTTAGTAGGGATTAAACTGCTATTAATAAAATTAAAGCTAAACTTAGCTCCTGCTTTAATATAACTAATCTTAGTCTAGTCTCTTACTATTTAGAAATTAAGATCTAGCGTAAATAGTTCTCCTCTAGTAAATACTTAAAACTATTCCTTACCTAAGCAGTATATACCTGCTAGATAGTTAAGTTAGCTAAGGAGCACCTCCCTAGGGAGCTAAAGGACGCGCCTATTCCTATAAATACTAACTTAGTACTTATAGTAAATAATAAGGAGACTACTAAGAATAATTAGCGCTTCTATTAATCTCTTATAGGGTTACTAATATACCTTATACTTTACACTTAACCTAATATTACTTACGTAGTCTTATAGCTTAGCTAGTTTATATCTAACCCCTTAAAGCAGCATCTAGACGCCAGCCTCTAGGTAGTTTAATACCTACGGCGAACTGTTATATAGGGACTTATAATTAACTCTAACTAGAAAGGTAACCTAATTAGGTACACTAATTCTAACTAGGGTTAAGAAAAAGGCTGCTAGTTAACTAGCAGCTATATATTTACACTTAATAGTACCGCAGTAAGCTAGAGCTTAAAGCGGTAGACTACTGTTACTCTTTCTAGCTATAAGGCTAAGTACATTACTAAATTAGAGGCTATAAAAGAGGCTGTTTAACTAGGGCACTTACTTAAGTTACTTAGTAGTATAATAGTAGGTAGGTACTTAGGCCTAGCTACTGTAACAGTATATAGTAATAATAAAGGGGCACTTACCCTTATAAAGAACTCTATATTTTATTTAAGGATAAAGTACGTAGACATTTGCTACTACTTTATTTAGAAGATAGTAGAGTAAGGGCTAGTAAACCTACAGTATATACCTACTAAATAAAACACAGCTAACAGTATAATAAAGCTACTTTAGGGACCTGCCTTTATAGACTTTTAGTAATAACTAGGGATAAAGGAGGTGTTTAAGAAAGAATAGCCTAGTAATGTAGTACATAGGCTCCCTAAAATAAGCCTTAAATAGGCAAGGATTAAGGGGGAGCTACTAGTATAATAGTACACAGACCTAGCGTTTATACTTACTGTTTTTACTTACTATAAACTCTCTATTACTTATATTAGCGTTTAGACTTTAGATTTCTTACTTTAAACTCCCTATTACTTTATTTTAACTTAGTACTACGTTTACCTTATAGGGGAGTGTTAAATATAAGGTTAGCATAGATAGCTAAGTAAGCAGTAGATAAAGTATATAAGATATTCTACTACTATTCTAGGTAGTTAGTTAATAAAGAATTATCCTTTTAATAGTGCAGTCCTATTTTATTAGTTTCTAGGACTACCGTAATAATTAATAGGGATAGTTGGGGGCATTAGTATTTAATTATTAGAGGTAAAATTCTTGGATTTATTAAAGACTAACTACTATAAAAGTATTTACTAAGGATGTTTTTATTAATTAGTAAATAAAAGTTAGAGGATTAAAGATAATTAGATACTGTTATAGTCTTAACTATAAACTATACTAACTAGAGATTAGGTAATATTCTTTTTCTAACTCGCTTAGCACCTTATAAGAAATTAAAGTTTTTGGGTTCTAGGGGGAGTATAGTTATAAGGCTAAAACTTAAAGAAATTAATAGAAGGGCACTACTAGGCGTAAACGTAACTGTTTACTGTAGTAGCTCTACGCTAGAAAGAAGCTAGTAATAGTAAGTAGTAGCTGTTATTAAATCCTAGTTAACTGCTTTAGAGGCTTTAGCTGCCTATAAAACAGTAACTAATATCTAATAAGAGAGCTTTTAGTAACACTATTAAATTACAGGAAACTTGCGAAGTATTCTACTACTAAGCTAACATATTAAAAGCTATTAGTAGCTAGGCTAACTCCCTAGGTACAGTAAAAACGCAGTCTATATGTAATAATCTATAGCTAAGTTCCTCTGCTATAGCAAGGAGAAGGTTTAGAGACTAAATAGTAGTAGGTTAGTGTAGTACCTAAAAACTAGTTGCTATAACAGCTGGCTTAAGATATAGTCTAGGCCCTTTTAAAAGACTGTAGCATTATAAGGTACAACCCTATAAAATAGGAGCCTGCGGCTTAATTTAACTTAATATAGGGAAACTTACTAGGTCTAGATAAAATAAGGATTAATAGATTAAGAGCTCTTTCTTGATTTTTTAGGTAGTAGTGTATAGCTGTTCTTAGTTAGTAGAGTAATTTGTCTACTTAATTATAATAATAAATAAGACCTTAACCTACTAAATAGCTAGGCTAGCTTTAGCTAGTTACTAGCTTCTTAGAGGGACTATTAGCTTAAGCTAATAGAAGTTTAAGGTAATAATAGGTCTGTAATATCCTTAGATATTCTAGGCTATACGCGCGCTATACTAACAGAGCTAATAAGTTCTTTACCTTGGCTAGAAGGTCTAGGTAATCTTATTAAACTCTATTATACTAGGAATAGAGTATTATAATTATTACTCTTTAATAAGAAATACCTAGTAAGCGCGTATTATTAGTATGCGTTAATTACGTCCCTGCTCTTTATATACACTGCCTATTACTACTACTAATTAAATAGCTTAGTAAGGCCTTTAGACTAGCTTAGAGAAGTTAGTAATAACTACTCTAAGCTAGAAAGTTTATTAAACTTAGTTATTTAGAGGAAGTAAAAGTTATAACAAGGTTTCTATAGGTAAACCTGTAGAAGAATTATTACTAAGAGTAATAGGCTTTAGTCTAGCTACTTTTACCTATATTTTTTAAGTACTAAAGTTTCCTTAGCAGCTCTGCCTACTAGTTAGACTCTATTTAAACCCTTTATAGTTACAGTTAGCGTCTAATAAAACCTAATAATTAAAACTTTTAATAATAGATCTCTTAGTTCTAGTATTAATAAAGAATACAGCAAAATGTAATAAGTAGTATAAATTATAGAATTTAGTAAATTATTAAATCTTTAAACACATATTACACCTTTTAGTATTCTAGGAGGTATACCTATTTAAGCGTTATTTATACCCTTAAGCTCTGCTTAGTGTTAGGTATTTATTCTACCTCTATATATAAACTTACCTTAAAATAATTAGTAGCTAGTATACTTATTTTAGAGCGCAGTAGATTTTTATTATACGCTAGATTAACGTATAGTAGTACCTAAGAAGCCTTATTTAACGCTCTTAACCTTAGATTAGGTAGAGATACCTACTAAACTTAAGCATATTAATAAGTAGAGAAAAAGAAACTAATAGAGATTACCCTAGTAATAGTAAGTAAAGCAGTAATAGCTTAAATTTAAAATCTAGCCCTTTTTAGAGTCTAAGTTGTAATTTATAAAAGGCGCTTTAGTGTTAGTAGTAGTCTAAGTTCCTTGGAACAGGACGTTATAGAGAGTAAAAATTCTATACGTAGTTACTAGCCTTTACTGTGTAAAGCCCCTTTAATAAGTTAAGTTATTTAGGAATACAGCTCTAAATAGAAGGTAAATTTCTTCTAAAGCTAAATACTAGCTAGAGACTAATAGCATATAAGTAGAGTAATTAAAAGATAAAAAGCACTTTAGAAAGAAAGTTAAATAGTATATAAAATTATTAAAAGGGAAGCGCTTATAGCTAGACTTACCTATAGTTACTTATCTAGGCTTTTGCCTAGTATACTCTTCTATAGGTAGGCTAGCATTAGTTTAGGTAGTTAAATAAAGGTCTCTATTATATACCTCTCTTTAGGGAGAACTTATAGGGGAGATAATATATAACTAGCCTAGACTAAGGTCTACGTATCTGCTAGGATGCTAGCGTAATAGCTATAAGCAGCCTATCTTAAAACACAGACCAAGAAGTTTAATATCTATATAAGTATTTAGGTATTAAGCCTAAACGCGTAATAAAAGTAAATAGAGGTAGAAACTCTTTAGGGTATACTATTAACTAATCCTAATGTCTTTAGATAGATTTAAGTAAGAGTATAGCTATTAAGACCTAAAAGATAGTAAACTATACTTAAATAAAGTAAAGCTAGAGGAAACTCTAGTAGAGGCTTATAGTAGTTCTAATATATAAATTAATTATTAAATTTAGGTATAGAGGTAAAAGACTAATTAAACTATCTAGTAACTAGTTCCTACTAAAGTTTCCCTTAGAATAGTAGTAACGTATTTAGTTTTATAAGGTAAAGTAAATAATTAGAGGCCTAGGGGTTAAAATAACCTTTACCTATTCTTAAACTTTAAATATATAAGAAGTCTTTATTACTTAATTAAATGTAGACACTTAAATATACTATTACTAGTAGGCTATTTTTAGTAAGTAGAACTAGTAATACAGGATAAACTAAATATAGAGTTAAGGTACTAAAATACATACTTATTAGATACTATAAAAGGTGTTAGTTTATCTAGATAGTAGGACAGTGGCTATAGAAGTTAGAATCTGCTAAGGAGTGTATAATAACTTACCTACTAAATAAACTAGCCCTAAAAATAGATAGCGCTTAAGCGTATTACCTATACCCTACTGCTAGGGCAAGATTTAAGCCCTAGTAAGTAGGTAGGCGTAGAGGCTTATAACAAAGCCTTAGGAGTAACTCTAGGTAGAACAGCCTCTAGTACAGATCTTAGTAGTAGTAGTAAATACTTAAATAAGAACTTTAAGAACTAAAGTAAGAAAAGGTTCTATATAAACAGCAGTTAGACACAGGTTAGTTAATCCTAAGAGATAGGGTAATTCTGTTTTAATATAGGCGCTTACGCCTTACCCTTAAAAGGGAAGCTAGTTAATATTCTAGTACCTAGATATAGATTCTCT
>NW_022985041.1:71408-73151 GCF_010015815.1 Dothidotthia symphoricarpi CBS 119687
GGTATAGAATAGGTAGAAGCTTTAGCGCTAGTAAAATACTACTACCCTTATTATTTTTTTACTTATTTAATAAAGCGGAGCTAGGCCTTACTACCTAACTTCTAGCGTTAAGGTCCTTTATAGGCTAATCTAGGTTAAAGACATTATTAGGTAGGGAGTTTAGCTAAGGCAGCATATCTGTTAAACTATAACGCAGGTGTCCTAAGAGAGACTTATAGAGAATAGAAATCTCTAGTAGAGTAAAAGGATAAAAGTCTCCTTAATTTTAATTTTTAGTGTAAATATAAACTATAAAAGTATAGCCTATTAATCCTTTAGTCTCTTAAAATTTAAGGCTAGAGGTGCTAGAAAAGTTACTATAGAGATAACTAGCTTATAGTAGCTAAGCGTTTATAGTAATATTACTTTTTAATTCTTTAATATTAGCTCTTCCTATTATACTAAAGCAGAATTTAGTAAGCGTTAGATTATTTACCTACTAATAAGGAACGTAAGCTAGGTTTAGACTATTATAAGATAGGTTAGTTTTACCCTACTAATAACCTTACCCTAATAGTAATTCTGCTTAGTACGAGAAGAACTACAGATTTAGATAATTAGTTTTTACAGCTATCTAACTAGGTATTACCGCAAAGCTACTATCTACTAGATTATAGCTAAACGCCTCTAAGTTAGAATCTATACTAGAATAGGATAATTTCTGCCTGTACTAGTTAGATATAAATAGGCCTTTAGCCTAGAACCTTACTAGGCTAGCGTCTACAGCCCTATTAAAGTTAAAGTTACTAGCTAGTGTATTATAATTATATAGTACATAGGATTAAATCCTTTGCAGATAACTTAGTTATCTAGCTAGGTTATATAAGTAGTTAAGTAGCCTTATAGTTATAAGCTACTAAGCGTAAGCCCGCCGCTAGCTTAGTTAAAAATAAAAATACCTCTCTCTCTATTTAGAAAGTTAAGGCCCTAAAGGCTGGCCTATAAAAGAGGAGATAGGAGAGGGGCTACTAGCAGTTTTAGAGTAGTAATTCTCCTATTACTTTAGTAGCTTTTAGTTATAGGTGCCTAGTTTTAGTAGTAGCCTGCTAGAGAGTATCTCTCTAGGTAGGTAGTTACCCTTGCTAGCTCTAGTTATAAACCCCCTATTACTTATTTCTAGATTAGGAGTAGGCCTTAGGAGAAATAGGACTAGAGCTAAACCCCCTATTACTTACTACAAAACCCCCTATTACTTACCCCCTATTACAGTAGAGGCCTTGAGGGGGGAGCCCCCTAAAATAATAGGTAGTCTAGGGGGGTAAGCCCCCGAAAAAATAAGCAGTTTAGGGGGGAGGCCCCTAGATAATTTAGGGGTAAACCCCCTATTACTTACTGTAAAACCCCCTATTACTTACCCTCTATTACAGCGGGGGCCTTAGGGGGGGAGCCCCCCAAAATAACAGGCAGTCTAGGGGGGTAAGCCCCTAAAATAATAGGCGGTCTAGGGGGGTAAGCCTCTAAAATAATAGGTAGTCTAGGGGGGTAAGCCTCTAAAATAACAGGCGGTTTAGAGGGAAGGCCCCTAGGTAATTTAGGGGTAAACCCCCTATTACTTACTATAAAACCTCCTATTACTTACCCTCTGTTACAGCAGGGGCCTTAGAGGGGGAGCTCCCTAAAATAATAGGCAGTCTAGAGGAGTAAACCCCTAAAAAAATAGGCAGTCTAGGGGGGAGGCCCCTAGGTAATTTAGGGGTAAACCCT
>NW_022985042.1:0-1830 GCF_010015815.1 Dothidotthia symphoricarpi CBS 119687
GTTTACTTCTAAATTACCTAGGGGCCTTCTCTCTAGACTACCTATTTTTTTAGGAGCTTACTTTTCTAGACTACCTATTATTTTAGGAGCTTACCTCTCTAGACTACCTATTATTTTAGAGGCTTACTTCTCTAGACTACCTATTATTTTAGAGACTTACCTCTCTAGACTATCTATTATTTTAGGAGGCTCCCTCTCTAAGGCTCCTACTATAATAAGGAGTAAGTAATAGAGAGTTTTATAGTAAGTAATAGAGAGTTTACCTCTAAATTACCTAGGGGCCTTCTTTTTAAACTACCTATTTTTTTAGAGGCTTACCTCCCTAGACTACCTATTATTTTAGGGGGCTTCCCCCCTAAAGCCTCTACTGTAATAGGGAGTAAGTAATAGGAGGTTTTATAGTAAGTAATAAAAGGTTTAGCTTTAGTCCTATTTCTCCTAAGTCCTACTCCTAATCTAGAAATAAGTAATAGGGGGTTTATAACTAGAGCTAGTAAGAGTAACTACCTACCTAGAGAAATACTCTTTAGTAGGCTACTACTAAAACTAGGTACCTATAACTAGAAGTTACTAAAGTAATAGGGGAATTACTACTCTAAAACTACTAGTAGCCTCTCTTCTATCTCCCCTTTTATAGGCTAGCCTTTAGAGCCTTAACTTTTTAAATAGAAAGAAAAGTATTTCTATTTTTAATTAAGCTAGTAGTAGGCTTACGCTTAGTAGCTTATAACTATAAGGCTACTTAACTACTTATATAACTTAACTAGATAACTAAGTTATCTATAAAGGATTTAATCCTATATACTATATAATTATAATATACTAGCTAGTAACCCTAACTTTAATAGAGCTACAGACGCTAGCCTAGTAAGGTTCTAGGCTAAAGGCCTATTTATATCTAACTAGTATAGGTAGAAATTACCCTATTCTAGTATAGATTCTAACTTAGAGGTATTTAGCTATAATCTAGTAGATAGTAGCTTTACAGTAATACCTAGTTAGATAGCTATAAAAACTAATTATCTAAATCTATAGTTCTTCTTATACTAAGTAGAATTACTATTAGGGTAAGGTTATTAGTAGGGTAAAACTAACCTATTTTATAATAGTCTAAACCTAGCTTACGTTCTCTATTAGTAGGTAAATAATCTAACACTTACTAAATTCTACTTTAGTATAATAAAAAGAGCTAATATTAAAGAATTAAAAAGTAATATTACTATAAACGCTTAGCTGCTATAAGCTAGTTATCTCTATAGTAACTTTTCTAGTATCTCTAGCCTTAAATTTTAAGAAACTAAAGGATTAATAGGC
Source organism: Dothidotthia symphoricarpi CBS 119687 (assembly GCF_010015815.1). Lineage (NCBI taxonomy): Eukaryota > Fungi > Ascomycota > Dothideomycetes > Pleosporales > Dothidotthiaceae > Dothidotthia > Dothidotthia symphoricarpi. Next base: position 1,315 of record NW_022985042.1, read on the forward strand.
TATACTTTTATAGTTTATATTTACACTAAAAATTAAAATTAAGAGAACTTTTACTTTTTTACTTTACTAGAGATTTCTATTCTCTATAAGTTCCTCTTAGAACACCTACGTTATAGTTTAATAGATATACTACTCTAGCTAAACTCTCTACCTAATAATATCTTTAACCTAGATTAGCCTATAAAGGACCTTAACGCTAGAAGTTAGGTAGTAAGGCCTAGCTCTGCTTTATTAAATAAGTAAAAAAATAATAAGAGTAGTAGTATTTTACTAGCGCTAAAGCTTCTACCTATTCTATACCCTCTATATCTTTTTATAATATTAAACTAGAGTTAAGCTTAATAAGGTCTTCTTTTCTTACTAATTTAGCTAAGCCTATTCCCTTAGCTATAGTTTTACTAGATAGTAGATAGAGATAGTAGAAATCTTATTAATCTATTTATACGCGTTACTAATTAGATAATAAGGTATTTAGCTACCTTAAGAGAGTTATAGTTACTTCTACTATTTACCTAC
>NW_022985042.1:3080-4275 GCF_010015815.1 Dothidotthia symphoricarpi CBS 119687
GTTTCTACCTCTATTTACTTTTATTACGCGTTTAGGCTTAATACCTAAACACTTATATAGATATTAGACTCCTTAGTCTATATTTTAAGATAGGCTACTTATAGCTATTACGCTAGTATCCTAGTAGATACACAGACCTTAGTCTAAGCTAGTTATATATTATCTTCCCTATAAGTTCTCTCTAAAGAGAGGTATATAATAAAGACCTTTATTTAACTACCTAAACTAATACTAGCCTACCTATAGAAGAGTATACTAGGTAAAAGCCTAGATAAGTAACTATAGGTAAGTCTAGCTATAAGTACTTTTCTTTTAATAATTTTATATACTATTTAACTCTCTTTTTAAAGTACTTTTTATCTTTTAATTACTCTACTTATACGCTATTAGTTTCTAGCTAGTATTTAGCTTTAGAAGAAATTTACCTTCTATTTAGAGCTGTATTCCTAAATAACTTAACTTATTAAAGGGGCTTTATATAGTAAAGGCTAGTAACTACGTATAGAATTCTTACCCTCTATAATATCCTATTCTAAGGAACTTAGACTACTACTAACACTAAAGCGCCCTCTATAAATTATAACTTAGACTTTAAAAAGGGCTAGATTTTAAATTTAAGCTATTACTGCTTTACTTACTATTACTAGAGTAATCCCTATTAGTTTCTTTTCCTCTACTTATTAATATACTTAAGTTTAGTAGGTATCTCTACCTAATCTAAGGTTAAGAGCGTTAAATAAGGCTTTTTAGGTACTGCTATATATTAATTTAGTATATAATAAAAATCTGCTACGCTCTAAAATAAGTATACTAGCTACTAATTATTTTAAGGCAAGTTTATATATAAAGGTAGAATAAACACCTAATACTAAGCAAAGCTTAAGGGTATAAATAACACTTAAATAGGTATACCTCCTAGAATACTAAGAGGTATAATATACGTTTAAAGATTTAATAATTTACTAAATTCTATAATTTATACTACTTATTATATTTTACTACGTTCTTTATTAATACTAGAACTAAGAGATCTGTTATTAAAAGTTTTAATTATTAGGTTTTATTAGATGTTAACTGTAACTATAAAGGGTTTAAATAGAGTCTAACTAGTAGGTAAAGCTACTAAGAAAACTTTAGTACTTAAAAAATATAGGTAAAAGTAGCTAGACTAAAGCCTATTACTCTTAGTAATAAT
>NW_022985042.1:4555-14378 GCF_010015815.1 Dothidotthia symphoricarpi CBS 119687
TAGTAACTAGCTAAAGCTAGCCTAGCTATTTAGTAGGTTAAGGTCTTATTTATTATTATAATTAAGTAGATAAATTACTCTACTAACTAAGAATAGCTATATACTACTACCTAAAAAATTAAGAAAGAGCTCTTAATTTATTAATTCTTATTTTATCTAGACCTAGTAAGTTTCTCTATATTAAGTTAAATTAAGCTGTAGGCTCCTATTTTATAGAGTTATACCTTATAATACTACAGTCTTTTAAGAGAGCCTAAACTATATCTTAAGCTAGCTATTATAGTAACTAGTTTTTAGGTACTATACTAACCTACTACTATTTAGTCTCTAAACCTTCTTCTTACTATAGCAGAAAAGCTTAGCTATAAATTATTATATACAGACTACGTTTTTACTATACCTAAAGAGTTAGCCTAGCTACTAATAGCTTTTAATACATTAGCTTAGTAGTAGAATACTTTATAAGTTTCCTATAATTTAATAGTATTACTAAAAGCTCTCTTATTAGATATTAGTTACTATTTTATAGGCAGCTAAAGCCTCTAAAGCAGTTAACTAGAATTTAATAACAGCTACTACTTACTATTACTAGCTCCTTTCTAGCGCAGAGCTACTACAGTAAATAGTTACATTTACACCTAGTAGTACCCTTCTATTAATTTCTTTAAGTTTTAGCCTTATAACTATACTCTCTCTAGAACCTAAAAACTTTAATTTCTTATAAGGTACTAAGTAAGTTAGAAAAAGAATATTACCTAATTCCTAGTTAGTATAGTTTATAGTTAAGACTATAATAGTATCTAATTATCTTTAATCCCCTAACTTTTATTTACTAATTAATAAAAATATTCTTAGTAAATACTTTTACAGTAGTTAGTCTTTAATAAATCTAAGAATTTTACCTCTAATAATTAAATACTAATACTCCTAACTGTCCCTAATAATTATTACAGCAATCCTAGAAACTAATAAAATAGGACTATATATCCTATTCTATTATTCTATACTAACGTATTTAAGTAAAGGCCTGCTTTAAACACTCTAATTTTTTTAAAGTAAAAGTCCTAGTTCCTTAGTATACTTAGTAAAGGGTATAAGGTTCTCTAGAAGGAAAGGCCTAGCTAGATAAGTATATATAGTAAGGTAGACCTACTAGCTAGACCTAAGTTTTAACTATAAGCTTTTTAACTATAATAACTTTAATATACGCTATTAGAGCTAGAATTACTACAGCTGCTAGCACTAGACTTACCCTTTAATTATTTCTTATTAAGAGGTTTAAATTGTACTTATTCTAATTATAAGACCTAAAAGAGCCCTATATTAGTATTTATTATTACTACTTTTCTGTGTTAGGATTAGGTAATTTACGCACCTGCTACCTTTCTTAAATATAGTAGCTATTTCTTAGGCTCCCTCTCTAGAATTAAACCCTAATTCCCTATTACCTATTAAAATTATAGTAAGCTAATACCTTACTATTAAAAGTTAATAGAGTAGAAATTTAAATAAACTATTACTAGCGTAAGGCTATATAATCTATAAAGTTATTATAAATTACTAAGAAGCTCTAAAGGGTGTTAGTTTTTTATTTAATAAATATACTTCTCTTAAAGTTAGAGTTTTTAGTATATATTAGCTTTAGAATTACTATAGTTATCTAAGTAGTAAGGTACTATTAAATAAATAATAACTAATTTAATAAGCTATTTATAGTTTTACAGTATAATTACTTATACTTAGATATATATAGCTTAATCTTTAAGATAAGTATATAACTACTAGTAGAATTAACTAGGTAACTATCCTAAACTATAGTGCTAAAACGCGTTAGCTAAACTCTTTAGAAGAGGTAGAGTATACTACTAGATAGAAGAGAAACGCTAAAGTAATTCTAGCCGTAAGCACTACAGCTATATAAGGTAGCTATACTATAAATAACTAATTTAATTACTCCTACTAAGTTCCCTAAGGTGTAGTTTGTAATAGGGTGTCTTTAGCTCTTATACTAGTAATAATCCTGCTATATACGTCCCTTAAGAAAAGAAGACTTATACCCTAATATATATAAACGTAGAAACTTAACAGAGTTATCCCTAAAGATCTAGTAGAATAAATAGTAAAGCTAATTATCTATAGACTCTAAATAGTACCTACTAATATAAGTTTAGTAAAACTTTAGTTCTCCTTATAAGCTTAGGCGTAGCACTAGAGGCACTACTTTAAAATATAGGTATTAACCTACCTAAGTAAGTAAAAAAGAGTTACCTAGCCTCTAGTAGATATACTAACTAGAGTTAACGTTACTAGCTACTACCTAGGAAATAAGGCTTACTAGTATAAGACTATAGGCCTAAAGCTATAAAAGTTATACATTAGCTACTAAGAGAGAGGCTATATAAGGTAGAAGCCTACCTAGGGAGATATAAAATAAAGAGTAGTCTAGCAGTTTATACGTTATTTTAAAAGTATTAACACAGTTACTATTTTATAGGTATAAAAAACACTAACTTTAGAGAAATTAAAATTTTTAAAATCTCTATACCTAGTCCCTTTAAAATACTACTATTTAATTTAGAAAGGTTACTTTACTTACGTTTATAAGCTAGCTAGCTCTCTAAAGCCCTAGTATTATTATTATAATAGCGCTGCTTTTCTAAACTAAATAGGTAGTAAGTATCTAAACCTATAACCTTAAGACTTACTCTACTACGTTTATAATAGCGCTTAAAGTATACCTAGAAGCCCTTACTAGTAATAGAAAGGCTTCCTCTATTAAGAGAAATAACGTTACTACTCTTATTTAAGATACCCTTAGCTTTATAGAGTACTGCTATACCTACTTAGCTAAAAGTATTTAATAAACTAAAGATATTACTACTATAATAGAGAAAATTAACTACCTTTATTAGCAGTTAATTAGGGGGATAGGTAAAGGATACTACTATAATATTAGTGTTATAAGAAATTAACCCTTAGCCTTAGATATTATAATAGAAGTTCTATACCTTATTTAACCCTATATTTCTTCTTTAGAAACCCTGTATACAGAGTAAACTAATAGAAATCTTAAGGTAATTAGAGTTATAATTACTAACCTAGTATACCGTAACGCTCTTACGTTAGTAGGACACTAGAAGACCTTAAAAGAGAGTGTTCTACTTACTTTTACTAGCTTAGAAGAAACTAAGATTTAATATATTTAAAGATTAGGTTTAGAAAACCTAGAAATCTTTATAAAAGACTAGGAATCCTATTATAAGATTCTAGAAACCTTAGAATCCTAGCTACTATAGATAGTAGGCGCTTTTATTAATACTGCCTATTTTGGAGTACTAGTATATAAAGTGCCTATTAACTAGATAGACTTATCTAAATAAGGGAAATAGGCTCTTATAGTAACTCTTAAATTAGATAATATAAATTCGATTTCTAAAGCTAATATTCTATATATTAGCTAGCTTAACTCTAAGACTAGTCCTAAGAAGATATATACCTTAGTTATTCTTACTCTTAATAACCCTAAAGACGCTAATACTCTTATTTAGTATAGTATTATATAGTAGAGTAAGAAGCTAAACGTAGTCCTTTATAACTACGCCTAGTAAATTACCTAATACTTTAATTACTATTAATATAGATATACTGCTATAATATAAAGATATACTAGAACTTAGTGTAGCTAGCTATAGGTGTATAGACTATATACTAAAGCCTATAAAAAGGAAAACTATTTCCTAAATTTAATTAAGAAGTATATAAACTGCTAAGGCAATTATATAGCTATAGATACTACCTATAACTTCTATACTTAAGAAGCTGCCTAGGTTAAAGCCTAGAAAGAAACTCTAAAGATTTAGTATAATATACTAAACCTAAGACTGCTAATAAGACCCTAGGTAAATAAATAGAATTTAGGGGCTCTAGTAAACTCTAAAAAAGAGAGGCTCCTGCTTACTCCTATAATATTAGAAAACTTAGATAGCCTAGTTTTCTAGAAGGATACTCTGCCTTCTATTAGCCTATATACTAAAGCCTTAGAGGCTAGGTTAGAGGAAGTAGCCCTATTATTACTTATAGTGTCTCCTCTAATCCTACCTTCTATAATTAAGAGTATAACTGTAAGTTAACTTCTCTTAGAAGCTCCTATTACTAGAAGTATCTAGAAGTTAGAAAATGCGTTAGATAAGCTAATTACATGCCCTAAGAAGTCTAAAGTAAAACTAGGAACTTTCTTACTAAGACTAATACCTAAAATAGCGTAAATTACTAAGTAGGACCTACTTCTCTTAGAGCTAGCAGTACGTAAGGCCAAGGCCTTATATAACGCTAAGCTAGAAGAAATATAGGCTACTAAAATAGTAGCCTCCTAGCTAGTAAAAAGAGTAGTAAGGGAATATTAGATTACTAAAGGTACTAGGTTTACTAAATATCTACGCTTTAATTAAGAAGGCAGTAATAATCTTACAGAATTAATAGCTAGTAATAAGGACTATAGTTAATATTCTTCTATATTAGCCTTAGACTTAACTACTACTACCTAATTAGAGCGAATAATTAACTAGCCTAAGAGATACTTCTAAACCCTAGACCTATAAAATCCCTAGAAGAGAAAAGACCTACTAGTAGTAAGAAGCCTTAGTAGACTTAATAAAACGCTTCTACTAGTAAAATACTAAAACCTTAACCTAGCTAGTAGTTTAGGAGACTCTAAATTTAAAGCTACTACTTTAACTAATCTCTATAGTTTAGAATATAAGTATAAGGATATTTAAGAAAGAGAGAGCTAGAATTTCTACTTCTAGAACTTACTATTATCTTCTATAATATAGGCAAGGCCTATAAGACCTACTCTACGTTTTTAGCTAATTAGGCTTACTCTAAAACAGATATTATCTTTATATAGGAACTATAGTATAATACCTTTAGTAAAACGTAAGTAACTATAAATTATATTAGGTACTACACTATCTTTAAACCTATAGAGAATACTAGGACTATAATCTATATCTATAAGAACTTAGGCCTAAAGGTAACTAGGGTTTTTAAAAAGAGTACTAACCTTTTAGTAATTCTCCTAATAACTAGTAAAGAGACTAATATTCTACTAGTTAATATCTATAACTGTATTTCTAACGCTAACTTAACTATAGTTTTAAGAAACTTAGATACTTTTATCTTTAAACTTTACTTAGCTAAACTATAAATAGAACTACTAATAGCTAGAGATTTTAATACCTATTAGTATAAATAGGATACTAGGCGCCTAAGTAACTTAGTAGAAGAGACACTTTTCTAAATCTCTATAAGTTATTTACTTACCTAAATACTACCTCCTAGTACCCTAACACGTTTTCTATAATAACTAGATAGCTAATCTTAGTAACCCTTAATAATTAACCTAGTCTTTATTTTAATAATACTTATTTAATACGTATCTAGCTATAAGACTATAGAAGAAGCTAATTACTTCTTAGACTACCTACCTATTTATACTACTATCTAAGATTACGCCCCTAAAAAGACGCCTCTTCTTAGGAAATTTATATAGGATAAGACTAATACTACTAAACTAATAGAATTCCTAGAATCCTACCTATATTAAGGCTAAGAACTAACTATTCTAGATATTAACTTTCTTAAAGAATGCACTATACGCCTACTTACTTAGCTATAGAAGGCTACTAAATTTACTATACCCTAAAAGGTTATTAACCTACAGTTTTCTTAACCTAATTTCCTAGAATAACTAAATAATCTTAGGAAGAAGGTAAAGAGAAAAATACACTGCTAGCGCTAGAGTAAGAAAGGCCTAGGCTATAGTAAAACTATAGCCTAGTTAGTTAAGCTATAGAAATCTAGCTATAAGTATTAGAAATAAGAGTCTTTCTAAAAGAATATTAAAAGAGCTAATAATACTAGGAACCTATAAAGAGTAGTTACTATCTAAAAATACTAAAATAAGCTAAGGCCTAAAGGGAAAAGGTTACTAGCCTTTATAATTAAAGAATAGAGAGTAGAAGAATTAGAGTAAGCTAAAGCTTTAAGAGCTAAGTTTTTCTCCTAGAAAACTAACAACCCCTATAACTCTATAATTAACTTAGGATCCTACCCCCCTTCCTATAAATTATACTATATTACTACTAATAAGATTTAAATAATAATTCTCTAGAGTGCTTTCTAAAAGGCCTCTAGAGGAGATAGTATCTCCTAGGAAATTCTTAAAGTAGCTAGTTAAGATTATAACTCTAGGCTTATTTAATAGCTTATATAGATTTTTAATACTATAACTGCTTTAGAGTACTACTCCTCTGCTTTTAAACTCTCTATTATAGTTCTACTATAGAAACTAGAGAAACTAGAGAATATAGTTACCTTTTACTAGCTAATTACGCTACTAAGTATTATAGGTAAATACCTTAAAGCTATCCTAGCCTAGAGACTTTAATTTCTAATTAAATTAGAACCTACTATCTCTAACTACTATTATAGGGGTAGAAAAGGCTGTAACGTAGAGGACTATCTCTATAACGTAGTAGAATAAGTGTATAAAGCCTAGAATTAAGGGCTATTAGTAACTGCAGTATCTATAGATATTATAGGGGCTTTTAACTACGTTTCCTATCTAAGACTCCTCTATAATATATTAAAATAACGTTTAAGAGAGTAATAGATAGGAATTATAGCCTCTTTTCTAATAGGGCGTAGTATATAAATACGTCTTTCTAAGGGCATAGGTAAACTAGAAGCTATTAATATAGAGATCTCTTAAGGATCCTCTCTATCTCTACTGCTTTTTATTATCTTTAACGTAGACTTAGTAGAGATAGAGCAGAAACCTACTTTATCTAACCCCTAATAACTCTTTACTACTAGCTGAATTAACGACGTTACTCTATTTATAGTAGGTAAAACTACAGAATAGATACACAAAATTCTTAAAAAGAAGGGCCCTAAATATACTCTATAGGCTACTTAATATAGTTATAAGTTTAATCCTACTAAATTCTAACTATTATACTTACACTAGCTCCGCTTTAAACCTTATAATCTAGATCTAGGTATAACTTTTATAGGATAATATATTAAACTAGCTAAAACTAGTATAATTAAAATTTTAGGGGTCCTTCTAGACTCTATACTTACCTTTACCCTATATACTACTGCAGTAGCTATAAGGACTAAAACCTTACTACTAGCTATCTAGGTACTAGGTAAATTAACCTAGGGTGTTAGTATCTAAGCTAGGCGAATTGCCTATAAAGCCTATACTATATTAAAATATATAGCTATAGCTTAAGTTTAGCACTAAAGTAACTCTAACCTAAAGGCTATAAGGGACCTAAGTAAAGCTGTAATAAGACTAAATAGTATATAATAGAATACTGCTAATTAAATTACTAGTAGTTAGTAAAATATACCTAGAGAGGTTACTAAAGTCTCTACTACTCTACTACTAGCTAGAAAACACCTAGATAAACTAGCCGCTAAAAATCTACTCTAAATAGCTACTAAACCTTATAGTAGGTAGCTTATTTTCTACGCAGATATTAAAGCTAAATACCTAAGTCCCTTAGCTATAAATATTATTACCTTAGAATAAAGGATAGGTGCCTAAGCCTATTAATATATTAAACTAAATAGAGCCTTTATAAATAAGCTATAGAGACGCTTTCTATAAACAGTTTACCTAGAGATAAAAGAAGTAGCTTATAAGTACTACTAGGATACCTATAGATTCTTTTAAGTCTATTAGTACTCTAATAGCTCTAGTATTAATTAAAAGATTAGAGTAGCAGCAGTCTATCTAGCTATAGAGGCTAAATGTTAAGCCTACCTAGGTAATAAAGGAGAATACTTAGTATATAATAGTAAGGCTTACGCTCTTGCCTTAGTAATAAAGGCTATTATTAAGCTTAATTTAATATAATTAACTATTATATATATAGATAACTATAGACTAGTCTAGGCTATTAGTAAACCTATAGTAAATAGTAGCTAATAATTTATTAAATACTTTTATAACCTGTATAGGTAGTCTCTATACCTAATTAAAGTTTACTAGATTTTAGGCTATAAGGATATACTAAGAAATAAAGCTGCTAATAATACTATAAAATAAGTAATAGAGTAGCAGCCTAAGAGAAAGAGGGTAAGATAGCTAGTTATTTATAAGACTAAGCCCCCTTAAATACCTATGCCCTAATAGCTGTAAGCTAGGCCCTTAAAATTATTTAGTTTACTCTAACTAGAATAAGATACCCTAATCTAATAGAATAGTAAATAGGTAGTAAGCTAGAGTAGGAGATAACTATAAATAATTATCTCTAACCTAGACCCTAAGACACTTAAACGCTACTAGAATATCTTCTACCCTCTTACCTCTATTATTATAGGCCTCTCTATAGGCTATATAAGCCTTAATAATACTATATACTAACTCTAGATAGGCAAAGTAGAATTACCTACTTATAACCTATACTAGGATAATAAATGCTAAACTATCTACTATATTCTATTTATTTACCTAGCCTTAAGCAGGGATTATAATAAAATATAGGCTTAGGTAGGTTATAGGCTAATAAGTATAAGAGAACTTCTAGAGACTCTAGATACAGCTAAATACACTGCCTTACTAGTACTAAAGAGCTATACACTTTATTAGTTCTAGTATATTAATACCTTAGCTATTAAACAGTCTATACTTTAGGAGGTTAATAATACTTAAAGGCACTGCTTTCTCCTATTATAGTCTACTAAATAAATAAGTAGAGCGTTAATAGTAAGTAGAACTAGCTTATACGCCTAGGTATATTAGAAGAAAGAAGATAGCGTAAACCTACTCCTCTAGTCTACTAAGCAGATTTAAGTTTTACTTATTTATTAATATTTTTCTAATAGGGAGGAGTAGCTAATAAGCTACTCTAGGTACTCTAACTATAACTATACCCTCTAAGCTCTAGGAAATAAGAAAGAGTACACTATTAGCTACTTAGGCTAGAATAGAGAGAAGTAAGCTCCCTAACTAGTAGTAGGATAATTAGTTTTATTTTCTTATTTCTAAGAGAGATAGTAAACGCTAAAGCAGTATAGGTAATAAGAGTATATATAAGTAAGAGAGTAACGTTCCTAGAGATAATATTTAGAAGTAGCTAGTAGTGTATTATAACTTATTCTACCTATCTTTCTAAGCTAGCCTTAAAGGGCTAGTAAGGAAATAATAGGTAGGTAGTTAGGTAGATACAGGGGCTTCTAGGGTTAAACCTAGAGGTACCTTAGTATTTACTAGTAAGCTAGTATTTACTAAGAATCCTATACTCTAGCTACGTAGCCTTTAGCCTCTATAAAGCTTATAAATAAACTAACTAACTAACTATTCTATAGGTAGTTAAGTTGCCCCAGCTACTCTTTTTATATAATGTAGAAAGACTTTTAGGTTTAATTTTTACATTGCGTAGTTTATATATTAGAAAAAGTTTTAGAGGTTTATTTTTTATATATAATTCTAGAGAGACATACGCAGGCTTATATAAACTATAAACCTAGATTTATTAAGTTATATATCCTTAGCTATTTTTAAGCTTCTTACCTAAAAGTAATAAAAGTTTAAAAGTAATAATTAAGCTAGCTATTACTAGACTGTAATTACTAAAATAGAAGGTAATAGCTATAGGCTTAGTAATACTAGTTTTAATATACTTAGTAAGTAGAATAAAAAGAAATTTAAGTTTAGTAATAAACCTTAAAGAGTTAATAATAAGAATAAGAAATAATAATATTTATAATTTAATATATATAGAAAAGTTATATTCCTCTTATATAA
>NW_022985042.1:14473-15706 GCF_010015815.1 Dothidotthia symphoricarpi CBS 119687
TACTAGAAGTAATATAATTAGAAAGAAAAAGTATAGAATAGATATATTAACTCTAAATAAATATAAAATTATAGATTAAGAGTTATATTTAAATTTATATAAGAAGAAGGTATAAAGTAGAAGAAAAAAAGTAAATAAAGTTTCTAAATAACTAGAATATAAATATTTAAGAACACTCTAGATATTATTAAAAAAGTTTAGAAAAAATATTATAAAAGTTATTAAAAAAGATTTTCTATAAAGTTAAAAATATATTAAAAAAATATAAGGTAAAAAGTATATAAGTAATAGGAGGTTTACCTCCTAATAAGCCCTTCTAAAATAGGTAGTAACCTTCTAATAAGCCTTTCTAAAATAGGTAGTTACTCTCTAAAAGCCTTTTCTAAAATAGGCAGTGCTCTTCTAAAATAGGCACTCTATATTAGGAGTAAGTAATAGGGGGTTTAGGAGTAAGTAATAGGGGGTTTACTCTCTAATAAGCCTTTCTAAAATAGGTAGTAACCTCCTAATAAGCCTTTCTAAAATAGGTAGTTACCTTCTAAAAGCCTTTTCTAAAATAGGTAGTGCCTTTCTAAAATAGGTACTCTATATTAAAAGTAAGTAATAGAGAGTTTAGAAGTAAGTAATAGAGAGTTTACTCCCTAATAAGCTTCTCTAAAATAGGTAGTTACTTCTCTAAACTACTTATTTTTTTAGAAGGCTCTCCTCCTAAGGCCCTTACTATAATAGAGGGTAAGTAATAGGGAGTTTTATAGTAAGTAATAGGGAGTTTACTTCTAAATTACCTAGGAACCTTCTCTCTAGACTACCTATTTTTTTAGAGGCTTATTCTTCTAAACTACCTATTATTTTAGAAAGCTCTCTCTCTAAGGCCCCTACTATAATAGAGAGTAAGTAATAAGGAGTTTTATAATAAGTAATAGAGAGTTTACTTCTAAATTACCTAGAGGCCTTCTTTCTAAACTGCCTATTTTTTTAGAAGCTTACCTCTCTAGACTACCTATTATTTTAGAGACTTACTTCTCTAAACTACCTATTATTTTAGAGGCTTATATTTCTAGACTACTTATTATTTTAGAAGCTTACTTCTCTAGACTACCTATTATTTTAGAGAGCTTTCTCTCTAAGGCCTCTACTATAATAGAGAGTAAGTAATAGAGAGTTTTATAGTAAGTAATAGAGGGTTTACTCCTAAATTACCTAGAGGCCTCCTCTCTAGACTACCTATTTTTT
>NW_022985042.1:16371-18525 GCF_010015815.1 Dothidotthia symphoricarpi CBS 119687
TAAAAACTAATTATCTAAATCTATAGTTCCTCTTATACTAAGCAGAATTACTATTAGAGTAAGGTTATTAGTAGGGTAAAACTAACCTATTTTATAATAGTCTAAACCTAGCTTATATTTCTTATTAGTAGGTAAATAATCTAACGCTTACTAAATTCTGCTTTAGTATAATAGGAAGAGCTAATATTAAAGAATTAAAAAGTAACGTTACTATAAACGCTTAGCTACTATAAGCTAGTTATCTCTATAGTAACTTTTCTAGCACTTCTAGCCTTAAATTTCAAGAAACTAAAGAATTAATAGGCTATACTTTTATAGTTTATATTTATACTAAAAATTAAAATTAAGAGAACTTTTACTCTTTTACTCTACTAGAGATTTCTATTCTCTATAAGTCCTCCTTAAAATACCTATATTATAGTTTAATAGATATAGTGCCCTAGCTAAACTCTCTACCTAATAATATCTTTAACCTAGATTAGCCTATAAAGGACCTTAACGCTAGAAGTTAGGTAGTAAGGCCTAGCTCTGCTTTATTAAATAAGTAAAAAAATAATAAGAGTAGTAGTATTTTACTAGCGCTAAAGCTCCTACCTATTCTATACCCCCTATATCTTTTTATAATATTAAACTAGAGTTAAGCTTAATAGAGTCTTCTTTCTCTACTAATTTAGCTAAGCCTATTCCCTTAGCTATAGTTTTACTAAATAGTAGATAGAAATAGTAGAAATCTTATTAATCTATTTATACACGTTACTAATTAGATAATAAGGTATTTAGCTACCTTAAGAGAGTTATAGTTACTTCTACTATTTACCTACACTTAGTTAAATCTCTTTACTTTAATATTTAGAGCACTAAGCAGAAATTATATTATATTAACACTACTTTCTAGCTATTGTAATACTATATTTTAATTAGATAATTAGATTCCTCTTATCTATACTAGTTCTAAGTTAGTTATTAAGTATACACTAGATAGCTAAAGCCTACTAAGAATACCTACACTTTAGCGCTAAAAGGTACCTACCTTATAGTTAGTACCCTTCTGCGCTAAAGACTTCTCCTTAAGGCCTAATATACTTAACTCTTAGAGCTAATTCTTTTCCTAAAGTTATAGATCTATTTTACTAACTTCCCTTATCTATATTATTCTATTAACTAGAGGCTTTTTACCTTAGAGACCTACTATAGTTATAAGTATAACCTAGCGTAAAAACTATTTCTTTAAGTAGATTTTTAAGGTTTATTAGGAGCGTACTAAATACTGTAAAAGTGCAGTACTCTTCTAGCTATTAAACTCTAGCTCTAGATAAACTAATTTTAGAGTAATAGACTATTAAGAAGAAAAGAAAACTTTTCTTAGAGCTCCTACTAAAGTCTCTACTCTTAGTTATATTACTATAGAGAATCTATATCTAGGTACTAGAATATTAACTAGCTTCCCTTTTAAGAGTAAGGTATAAGCGCCTATATTAAAACAGAATTACTCTATTTCTTAGAATTAACTAACCTATATCTTACTACTATTTATACAGAACCTTTTTCTACTTTAGTCCTTAAAGTTCTTATTTAAGTATTTATTACTACTACTAAGATCTATACTAGAGGCTGTTCTACCTAGAGTTACCTCTAAGGCTTTATTATAAGCCTTTACGCCTACCTACTTACTAGAGCTTAAATCTTGCCCTAGCAGTAAGGTATAGGTAATACGCTTAAGTACTATCTATTTTTAGGGCTAGTTTATTTAGTAGGTAAGTTATTATATACTTCTTAGTAGATTTTAACTTCTATAGCTACTGTCCTACTGTCTAGATAAACTAACACCTTTTATAGTATCTAATAAGTATATATTCTAGTACCTTAACTCTACATTTAGTTTATCCTGTATTACTAGTTCTACTTACTAAAAATAGCCTACTAGTAATAGTATATTTAAGTGTCTATATTTAATTAAGTAATAAAGACTTCTTATATATTTAAAGTTTAAGAATAGGTAAAGGTTATTTTAACTCCTAGGCTTTTAATTATTTACTTTACCTTATAAAACTAAATACGTTACTACTATTCTAAGGAAAACTTTAGTAGAAACTAGCTACTAGATAGTTTAATTAGTCTTTTACCTCTATACCTAAATTTAATAATTAATTTATA
>NW_022985042.1:18989-20061 GCF_010015815.1 Dothidotthia symphoricarpi CBS 119687
AATCTATCTAAAGATATTAGGATTAGTTAATAGTATACTCTAAAGGGTTTCTACCTCTATTTACTTTTATTACGCGTTTAGGCTTAATACCTAAATACTTATATAGATATTAGACTCCTTAGTTTATATTTTAAGATAGGCTGCTTACAGCTATTACACTAGTATCCTAGCAGATATATAGACCTTAGTCTAGGCTAGTTGTATATTATCTCTCCTATAAGTTCTCCCTAAAGAGAGGTATATAATAGAGACCTTTATTTAACTACCTAAACTAATACTAGCCTGCCTATAAAAGAGTATACTAGGCAAAAGCCTAGATAAGTAACTATAGGTAAGTCTAGCTGTAAGCACTTCTCTTTTAATAATTTTATGTACTATTTAACTCTCTTTCTAAAGTGCTTTTTATCTTTTAATTACTCTACTTATATACTATTAGTCTCTAGCTAGTATTTAGCTTTAAAAGAAATTTACCTCCTATTTAGAGCTATATTCCTAAATAACTTAACTTATTAAAGGAGCTTTATACAGTAAAGGCTAGTAACTATATATAAGATTCTTACTCTCTATAATATTCTATTTTAAGGAACTTAGACTACTACTAATACTAAAGCGCCCTCTATAAATTATAACTTAAACTCTAAAAAGAGCTAGATTTTAAATTTAAGCTATTACTACTTTACTTACTATTACTAGAGTAATTCCTATTAGTTTCTTTTTCTCTACTTATTAATATGCTTAAGTTTAGTAGGTATCTCTACCTAATTTAAGGTTAAGAGTGTTAAATAAGGCTTCTTAGGTACTGCTATACATTAATCTAGTATATAATAAAAATCTACTACGCTTTAAAATAAGTACACTAGCTACTAATTATTTTAAGGTAAGTTTATATATAGAGGTAGAATAAATACCTAATACTAAGCAGAGCTTAAGGGTATAAATAACGCTTAAATAGGTATACCTCCTAAAATACTAAGAGGTATAATATATATTTAAAGATTTAATAATTTACTAAATTCTATAATTTATACTACTTATTACATTTTGCTACGTTCTTTATTAATACTAGAACTAA
>NW_022985042.1:21484-23080 GCF_010015815.1 Dothidotthia symphoricarpi CBS 119687
AAGAATTTTACCTCTAATAATTAAATACTAATACCTCTAACTATCCCTATTAATTATTACAGCAGTCCTAGAAACTAATAAAATAGGACTATATATCCTATTCTATTATTCTATACTAACGTATTTAAGTAAAGGCCTACTTTAAATACTCTAATTTTTTTAAAGTAAAAGTCCTAGTTCTCTAGTATACCTAGTAAAGAGTATAAGGTTCTCTAGAAGGAAAGGCCTAGCTAGATAAGTATATATAGTAAGGTAGACCTACTAGCTAGACCTAAGTTTTAACTATAAGCTTTTTAACTATAATAACTTTAATATACGCTATTAGAGCTAGAATTACTATAGCTACTAGTACTAGACTTACTCTCTAATTATTCCTTATTAAGAGGTTTAAATTATACTTATTCTAATTATAAGACCTAAAAGAGCTCTATATTAGTATTTATTATTACTACCTCTCTATATTAGGATTAGGTAATTTGCGTACCTACTGCCTTTCTTAGATATAGTAGCTGTTTCTTAGGCTCCCTCTCTAGAATTAAACCCTAATTTCCTATTACCTATTAAAACTATAGTAAGCTAATACCTTACTATTAAAAGTTAATAAAGTAGAAATTTAAATAAACTATTACTAGCGCAAGGCTATATAATCTATAAAGTTATTATAAATTACTAAGAAGCTCTAAAGGGCGTTAGTTTTTTATCTAATAAATATACTCCTCCTAAAGTTAGAGTTTTTAGTATATATTAGCTCTAGAATTACTATAGTTATCTAAGTAGTAAGGTACTATTAAATAAATAATAACTAATTTAATAAGCTATTTACAGTTTTACAGTATAATTACTTATACTTAGATATATATAGCTTAATCTTTAAGATAAGTATATAACTACTAATAAAATTAACTAAGTAACTATTCTAAACTGCAGCGCTAAAACGCATTAGCTAAACCTCCTAGAGAAGGCAGAGTATACTACTAGATAAAAGAAAGACGCTAAAGTAATCCTAACTATAAGTACTATAGCTATATAAGGTAGCTATACTATAAATAACTAATTTAATTACCTCTACTAAGTTCCTTAAGGTATAGTCTATAACAGGGCGTCTTTAGCTCTTACACTAGTAATAATCCTACTATATAGGCCTTTTAAGAGGAGAAGACTTATACCCTAATATATATAAACGTAGAAACTTAACAGAGCTATCTCTAAAGATCTAGTAGAATAAATAGTAAAGCTAATTATCTATAGACTCTAAATAGTGCCTACTAATATAAGTTTAGTAGAACTTTAGTTCTTCTTATAAGCTTAGGTATAGCACTAGAGGTACTACTTTAAAATATAGGCGTTAACCTACCTAAGTAAGTAAAAAAGAGTTACCTAGCCTCTAGTAGATATACTAACTAGAGTTAACGTTACTAGCTACTACCTAGAAAATAAGGCTTACTAGTATAAGACTATAGGCCTAAAGCTATAAAAGTTACGCATTAGCTACTAAAAGAAAGACTATATAAGATAGAAGCCTACCTAAAAAGATATAAAATAGAGAGTAGCCTAGTAGTTTATATATTATTTTAAAAGTATTAATATAGTTACTAT
>NW_022985042.1:25465-29589 GCF_010015815.1 Dothidotthia symphoricarpi CBS 119687
TAATAGAGAGTAAGTAATAGAGAGTTTTATAGTAAGTAATAGAGAGTTTACTTCTAAATTACCTAGGAGCCTTCTTTCTAGACTGCCTATTTTTTTAGGAGCTTACTCTTCTAGACTACCTATTATTTTAGGAGGCTTCCCTCCTAAGGCCCCTACTGTAATAGAGAGTAAGTAATAGAGAGTTTTATAGTAAGTAATAGAGAGTTTAGCTCTAGTCCTATTTCTCCTAAGGCCTACTCCTAATTTAGAAATAAGTAATAGGGGGTTTATAACTAGAGCTAGTAAGGGTAACTGCCTACCTAGAAAGATACTCTCTAGTAGGCTACTACTAAAACTAGGTACCTATAACTAGAAGCTACTAAAGTAATAGGAGAATTACTACTCTAGAACTACTAGTAGCTCTCTCTCTATCTTCTCTTTTATAGGCTGGCCTTTAGGGCCTTAACTTTCTAAATAGAGAGAGAGGTATTTCTATTTTTAACTAAGCTAGTAGTAGGCTTACGCTTAGTAGCTTATAACTATAAGGCTACTTAACTACTTATATAACTTAGCTAAATAACTAAGTTATCTATAAAGGATTTAATTCTATATATTATATAATTATAATATACTAGCTAGTAACTCTAACTTTAATAGGGCTATAGACGCCGGCCTAGTAAGGTTCTAGGCTAAAGGCCTATTTGTATCTAACTAGTGCAGGTAGAAATTACTCTATTCTAGTATAGATTCTAACTTAGAGGCGTTTAGCTATAATCTAGTAGATAGTAGCTTTATAGTAATACCTAGTTAGATAGCTATAAAAACTAATTATCTAAATCTATAGTTCCTCTTATACTAAGCAGAATTACTATTAGAGTAAGGTTATTAGTAGGGTAAAACTAACCTATCTTATAATAGTCTAAACTTAGCTTACGTTCTCTATTAGTAGGTAAATAATCTAACACTTACTAAATTCTACTTTAGTATAATAAGAAGAGCTAATATTAAAGAATTAAAAAGTAATATTACTATAAACGCTTAGCTACTATAAGCTAGTTATCTCTATAGTAACTTTTTTAGTACCTCTAGCCTTAAATTTTAAGAAACTAAAGAATTAATAGGCTACACTTTTATAGTTTATATTTATACTAAAAATTAAAATTAAGAAGACTTTTACTCTTTTACTCTACTAGAGATTTCTATTCTCTATAAGTCTCTCTTAGAATACCTATATTATAGTTTAATAAATATACTGCTCTAGCTAAACTTTCTACCTAATAATATCTTTAACCTAGATTAGCCTATAAAGAACCTTAACGCTAGAAGTTAAGTAGTAAGGCCTAGCTCTACTTTATTAAATAAGTAAAAAAATAATAAGGGTAGTAGTATTTTACTAGTACTAAAGCTCCTACCTATTCTATACTCTCTATATCTTTTTATAATATTAAACTAGAGTTAAGCTTAATAGAGTCTTCTTTTTCTACTAATTTAGCTAAGCCTATTCCCTTAGCTATAGTTTTACTAGATAATAGATAGAAATAGTAGAAATCTTATTAATCTATTTATACGCGTTACTAATTAGATAATAAGGTATTTAGCTACCTTAAGAGAGTTATAGTTACTTCTGCTATTTACCTATACTTAGTTAAATCTCTTTACTTTAATATTTAGAGTACTAGGTAGAAATTATATTATATTAACACTACTTTCTAGCTATTATAATACTATATTTTAATTAGATAGTTAGATTCTCCTTATCTATATTAGTTCTAAGTTAGTTATTAAGTATATGCTAGACAGCTAAAGCCTACTAAGAGTACCTATACTCTAGCGCTAAAAGGTATCTACCTTATAGTTAGTACCCTTCTACGCTAAAGACTTCTTCCTAAGGCCTAATATACCTAACTCTTAGAGCTAATTCTTTTCTTAAAGTTATAGATCTATTTTACTAACTTCTCTTATCTATATTATTCTATTAACTAGAGGCTTTTTACCTTAGAGACCTACTATAGTTATAAGTATAACCTAGTATAAAAACTATTTCTTTAAGTAGATTTTTAAGGTTTATTAGGAGTATACTAAATACTATAAAAGTATAGTGCTCTTCTAGCTATTAAACCCTAGCTCTAGATAAACTAATTTTAGAGTAATAAACTATTAAGAAGAAAAGAGAACTCTTCTTAAGGCTTCTACTAAAGTCTCTACTCTTAGTTATATTACTATAAAGAATCTATATCTAGGTACTAGAATATTAACTAGCTTCTCTTTTAAGAGTAAGGCGTAAGCGCCTATATTAAAACAGAATTACCCTATCTCTTAGAATTAACTAACCTATATCTAACTACTATTTATATAGAACCTTTCTCTACTTTAGTCCTTAAAGTTCTTATTTAAGTATTTACTACTACTACTAAGATCTATACTAGAGGCTATTCTACCTAAGGTTACCCCTAAGGCTTTATTATAAGCCTCTACGCCTACCTACTTGCTAGGGCTTAAATCTTACTCTAGTAGTAGAGTATAGGTAATATACTTAAGCGCTATCTATTTTTAGAGCTAGTTTATTTAGTAGGTAAGTTATTATATACTTCTTAGTAAATTCTAACTTCTATAGCTACTGTCCTGCTATCTAGATAAACTAATACCTTTTATAGTATCTAATAAGTATATATTCTAGTACCTTAACCTTATATTTAGTTTATCCTGTATTACTAGTTCTACTTACTAAAAATAGCCTACTAGTAATAGTATATTTAAGTGTCTATGTTTAATTAAGTAATAAAGACTTCTTATATATTTAAAGTTTAAGAATAGGTAAAGGTTATTTTAACTCCTAGGTTTCTAATTATTTACTTTACCTTATAAAACTAAATATATTACTACTATTCTAAAAGAAACTTTAACAGGAACTAGTTACTAGATAGTTTAATTAGTCTTTTGCCTCTATACCTAAATTTAATAATTAATTTATATATTAGAACTACTGTAAGCCTCTACTAAAGTTTTCTCTAGCTTTACTCTATTTAAGTATAGTTTACTATCTTTTAGGTCCTAATAGCTATACTCTTACTTAAATCTATCTAAAGATATTAGAATTAGTTAATAGTACACTTTAAAGGATTTCTACCTCTATTTACTTTTATTACACGTTTAGGCTTAATACCTAAACACTTATATAGATATTAGACTTCTTAGTCTATATTTTAAGATAGGCTGCTTATAGCTATTACACTAGTATCTTAGTAGATATATAGACCTTAGTCTAGGCTAGTTATATATTATCTCCCCTATAAGTTCTCTCTAAAGAGAGGTATATAACAGAAACCTTTATCTAACTACCTAAACTAATACTAGCCTACCTATAGAAGAGTATACTAGGTAAAAGCCTAGATAAGTAACTATAGGTAAGTCTAGCTATAAGCGCTTCCCTTTTAATAATTTTATATACTATTTAACTTTCTTTCTAAAGTACTTTTTATCTTTTAATTACTTTACTTATACGCTATTAGTCTCTAGCTAGTATTTAGCTTTAGAAGAAATTTACCTTCTATTTAGAGCTATATTCCTAAATAACTTAACTTATTAAAGGAGCTTTATACAGTAAAGGCTAGTAACTATATATAAGATTCTTACTCTCTATAATATTCTATTTTAAGGAACTTAGACTACTACTAATACTAAAGTGCCCTCTATAAATTATAACTTAGACTCTAAAAAGAGCTAGATTTTAAATTTAAGCTATTACTACTTTACTTACTATTACTAAAGCAATTTCTATTAGTTTCTTTTCCTCTACTTATTAATATACTTAAGTTTAGTAGGTATCTCTACCTAATCTAAGGTTAAGAGCGTTAAATAAGGCTTCTTAGGTACTGCTATACATTAATCTAGTATATAATAAAAATCTACTACGCTCTAAAATAAGTACACTAGCTACTAATTATTTTAAGGTAAGTTTATATATAGAGGTAGAATAAACACCTAATACTAAGTAGAGCTTAAGGGTATAAATAACGCTTAAACAGGTATACCTCCTAAAATACTAAGAGGTATAATATATATTTAAAGATTTAATAATTTACTAAATTCTATAATTTATACTACTTATTACATTTTGCTACGTTCTTTATTAATACTAGAACTAA
>NW_022985042.1:30309-32870 GCF_010015815.1 Dothidotthia symphoricarpi CBS 119687
AATACTATAGTCTTTTAAGAGAGTCTAGACTATATCTTAAGCTAGCTGTTATAGTAACTAGTTTTTGGGTACTATATTAACCTACTACTATTTAGTCTCTAAACCTTCTTCTTGCTATAGTAGGAGAGCTTAGCTATAGATTATTATATATAGACTATATTTTTACTATACCTAGGAAGTTAGCCTAGCTACTAATAGCTTTTAATATATTAGCTTAGTAGTAGAATACTTTATAAGTTTCCTATAATTTAATAGTATTACTAAAAGCTTTCTTATTAGATATTAGTTACTATTTTATAGGTAGCTAAAGTCTCTAAAGTAGTTAACTAGGATTTAATAACAGCTACTACTTACTATTACTAGCTCCTTTCTAGCGTAGAGCTACTACAGTAAATAGTTATATTTACGCCTAGTAGTACTCTTCTATTAATTTCTTTAAGTTTTAGCCTTATAACTATACTTCCTCTAGAACCTAAAAACTTTAATTTCTTATAAGGTACTAAGTAAGTTAGAAAAAGAATATTACTTAATTTCTAGTTAGTATAGTTTACAGTTAAGACTATAACAGTATCTAATTATCTTTAATTCTCTAACTTTTATTTACTAATTAATAAAAATATTCTTAGTAAATACTTTTATAGTAGTTAGTCTTTAATAAATCTAAGAATTTTACCTCTAATAATTAAATACTAATACTCCTAACTATTTCTATTAATTATTACAGTAGTTCTAGAAACTAATAAAATAGGACTATACGTTCTATTCTATTATTTTATACTAATATATTTAAGTAAAGGCCTACTTTAAACACTCTAATTTTTTTAAAGTAAAAGTTCTAGTTCTCTAGTATACCTAGTAAAGGGTATAAGGTTCTCTAGAAGGAAAGGCCTAGCTAGATAAGTATACGCAGTAAGGTAGACCTACTAGCTAGACCTAAGTTTTAACTATAAGCTTTTTAACTATAATAACTTTAATATATACTATTAGAGCTAGAATTACTACAGCTACTAGCACTAGACTTACCCTCTAATTATTCCTTATTAAGAGGTTTAAATTATACTTATTCTAATTATAAGATCTAAAAGAGCCCTATATTAGTATTTATTATTACTACTTTTCTATGTTAGAATTAGGTAATTTACGTACCTACTACCTTCTTTAGATATAGTAGCTATTTCTTAGGCTCTCTTTCTAGAATTAAACCCTAATTCTCTATTACCTATTAAAACTATAGTAAGCTAATACCTTACTATTAAAAGTTAATAGAGTAGAAATTTAAATAAACTGTTACTAGTATAAGGCTATATAATCTATAAAGTTATTATAAATTACTAAGAAGCTCTAAAGGGCATTAGTTTTTTATCTAATAAATATACCTCTTCTAAAGTTAAGGTTTTTAGTATATATTAGCTCTAGAATTACTATAGTTATTTAAGTAGTAAGGTACTATTAAATAAATAATAACTAATTTAATAAGCTATTTATAGTTTTATAGTATAATTACTTATACTTAGATATATATAGCTTAATCTTTAAGATAAGTATATAACTACTAGTAGAATTAACTAGGTAACTATTCTAAACTGCAGCGCTAAAACGCGTTAACTAAACCCTCTAGAAGAGGTAGAGTATACTACTAGATAGAAGAGAGACGCTAAAGTAATCCTAGCTATAAGCACTATAGCTATATAAGGTAGCTACACTATAAATAACTAATTTAATTACTTCTACTAAGTTCCCTAAGGTATAGTCTATAATAGAGTATCTTTAGCTCTTATACTAGTAACAATCCTGCTATATACGCCCCTTAAGAGGAGAAGACTTATACCCTAATATATATAAATACAGAAACTTAATAGAGCTATCTCTAAAGATCTAGTAGAATAAATAGTAAAGCTAATTATCTATAAACTCTAAATAGTACCTACTAATATAAGTTTAGTAGGACTTTAGTTCTCCTTATAAGCTTAGGTACAGCACTAGAGGTACTACTTTAAAATATAGGCGTTAACCTACCTAAGTAAGTAAAAAAGAGTTACCTAGCCTCTAGTAAATATACTAACTAGAGTTAATATTACTAGCTGCTACCTAGAAAACAAGGCTTACTAGTATAAGACTATAGGCCTAAAGCTATAAAAGTTGCGTGTTAGCTACTAAGAGAGAGGCTATATAAGGTAAAAGCCTACCTAGAGAGATATAAAATAGAGAGTAGTCTAGTAGTTTATATATTATTTTAAAAGTATTAACGCAGTTACTATTCTATAGGTAGTTAAGTTACCTTAGCTACTCTTCTTATATAATATAGGAAGACTTTTAGGTTTAATTTTTGCATTATACAGTTTATATATTAGAAAAAACTTTAGAGGTTTATTTTTTATATATAAATCTAGAGAAACATGTGTAGGCTTATATAAACTATAAACCTAAATTTATTAAGTTATACGTTCTTAGCTGTTTTTAAGCTTTTTACCTAAAAGTAATAAAAGTTTAAAAGTAATAATTAAGCTAGCTATTACTAGACTATAATTACTAAAATAGAAGGTAATAGCTATAGGCTTAGT
>NW_022985042.1:33612-36106 GCF_010015815.1 Dothidotthia symphoricarpi CBS 119687
TTCCTAAAATAGGTAGTACTTCTCTAAAATAGGCGCTCTATATTAGAAGTAAGTAATAGAGAGTTTAGGAGTAAGTAATAGAGGGTTTACCTTCTAATAAGCTTCTCTAAAATAGGTAGTTACTCCTCTAAACTACTTATTTTTTTAGAAGGCTCTCCTTCTAAGGCCTCTACTATAATAGAAGGTAAGTAATAGAGAGTTTTATAGTAAGTAATAAAGGGTTTACCTCTAAATTACCTAGAGGCCTTTCTTCTAGACTACCTATTTTTTTAGAAGCTTACCTCTCTAAACTACCTATTATTTTAGAGGCTTACCTCTCTAGATTACCTATTATTTTAGAAGCTTACTCTTCTAGACTACCTATTATTTTAGAGGCTTACTTCTCTAAACTGCCTATTATTTTAGAGAGCTCCTCCTCTAAGGCCCCTACTATAATAAGAGGTAAGTAATAGAGGGTTTTATAGTAAGTAATAGAGGGTTTACTTCTAAATTACCTAGAGGCCTTCTCCCTAGACTACCTTTTTTTTTAGAGGCTTACCTCTCTAAACTACCTATTATTTTAGAAGGCTCCTCTTCTAAAGCCTCTACTATAATAGAGAGTAAGTAATAGAGAGTTTTATAGTAAGTAATAGGAGGTTTAGCTCTAGTTCTATTTTCTCTAAAACCTACTTCTAATCTAGAAATAAGTAATAGGAGGTTTATAACTAGAGCTAGTAAGAATAACTACCTACCTAGAGAAATACTCTCTAGCAGGCTACTACTAAAACTAGGTACCTATAACTAGAAGCTACTAAAGTAATAGAGGAATTACTACTCTAGAACTACTAGTAGCTTCTTCTCTATCTTCTCTTTTATAGGCTAGCCTTTAGAGCCTTAATTTTCTAAATAGAGAGAGAAGTATATCTATTTTTAACTAAGCTAGTAGTAGGCTTACGCTTAGTAGCTTATAACTATAAAACTACTTAACTACTTATATAACTTAGCTAAATAACTAAGTTATCTATAAAGGATTTAATCCTATATACTATATAATTATAATACACTAGCTAGTAACTCTAACTTTAATAGAGCTGTAGACGCTAGCCTAGTAAGGTTTTAGGCTAAAGGCCTATTTATATCTAACTAGTGTAGGTAGAAATTACTCTATTCTAGTATAGATTCTAACTTAGAGGCGTTTAGCTATAATCTAGTAAATAGTAGCTTTATAGTAATACCTAGTTAGACAGCTATAAAAACTAATTATCTAAATCTATAGTTCCTTTTATACTAAGTAGAATTACTATTAGGGTAAGGTTATTAGTAGAGTAAAACTAACCTATCTTATAATAGTCTAAACTTAGCTTACATTTTCTATTAGTAGGTAAATAATCTAACGCTTACTAAATTCTACTTTAGTATAATAAGAAAAGCTAATATTAAAGAATTAAAAAGTAACATTACTATAAACGCTTAGCTACTATAAGCTAGTTATTCTTATAGTAACTTTTCTAGTACCTCTAGCCTTAAATTTTAAGGAACTAAAGAATTAATAGGCTATACTTTTATAGTTTATATTTATACTAAAAATTAAAATTAAGGAGACTTTTACTCTTTTACTCTACTAGAGATTTCTATTCTCTATAAGTCTCTCTTAGGATACCTACGTTATAGTTTAATAAATATACTGCTCTAGCTAAACTCTCTACCTAATAATATCTTTAACTTAGATTAGCCTATAAAGGACCTTAATACTAGAAGTTAAGTAGTAAGGCCTAGCTCTGCTTTATTAAATAAGTAAAAAAATAATAAGAGTAGTAGTATTTTACTAGCGCTAAAGCTCCTACCTATTCTATACTCTCTATATCTTTTTATAATATTAAACTAGAGTTAAGCTTAATAGGATCTTCTTTTTCTACTAATTTAGCTAAGTTTATTTCCTTAGCTGTAGTTTTGCTAAATAGTAGATAGAGATAGTAGAAATCTTATTAATCTATTTATACGCGTTACTAATTAGATAATAAGGTATTTAGCTACCTTAAGAGAGTTATAGTTACTCCTACTATTTACCTACGCTTAGTTAAATCTCTTTACTTTAATATTTAAAATACTAGGTAGAAATTATATTATATTAATACTACTTTCTAGCTATTATAATACTATATTTTAATTAGATAGTTAGATTCTCCTTATCTATACTAGTTCTAAGTTAGTTATTAAGTATATGCTAGATAGCTAAAGCCTACTAAAGGTACCTATACTCTAGCGCTAAAAGGTACCTACCTTATAGTTAGTACCCTTCTGCGCTAGAGACTTCTCTCTAAGGCCTAATATACCTAACTCTTAGAGCTAATTCTTTTCTTAAAGTTATAAATCTATTTTACTAACTTTTCTTATCTATATTATTCTATTAACTAGAGGCTTTTTACCTTAGAGACCTACTATAGTTATAAGTATAACCTAGCGTAAAAACTATTTCTTTAAGTAGATTTTTAAGGTTTATTAGAAGTGCACTAAA
>NW_022985042.1:37026-46509 GCF_010015815.1 Dothidotthia symphoricarpi CBS 119687
AGCTATACTCTTACTTAAATCTATCTAAAGATATTAGAATTAGTTAATAGTATACCCTAAAGGGTTTCTACCTCTATTTACTTTTATTATACGTTTAGGCTTAATACCTAAATACTTATATAGATATTAGACTCCTTAGTCTATATTTTAAAATAGGCTGCTTATAGCTATTACGCTAGTATCCTAGTAGATACGTAGACCTTAGTCTAGGCTAGTTATATATTATCTCCTCTATAAGTTCTCTCTAAAGAGAGGTATATAATAGAGACCTTTATCTAACTACCTAAACTAATACTAGCCTACCTATAGAAGAGTGTACTAGGTAAAAGCCTAGATAAGTAACTATAGGTAAGTCTAGCTGTAAGCACTTTCCTTTTAATAATTTTATATACTATTTAACTTTCTTTCTAAAGTACTTTTTATTTTTTAATTACTCTACTTATATACTATTAGTCTCTAGCTAGTATTTAGCTTTAGAAGAAATTTACCTTCTATTTAGAGCTATATTCCTAAATAACTTAACTTGTTAAAGGGACTTTATATAGTAAAGGCTAGTAACTATGTATAAAATTCTTACTCTCTATAATATCCTATTCTAAGAAACTTAGACTGCTACTAATACTAAAGCGCCCTTTATAAATTATAACTTAGACCCTAAAAAGAGCTAGATTTTAAATTTAAACTATTACTACTTTACTTACTATTACTAGAGTAATCCCTATTAGTTTCTTTTTTTCTACTTATTAATATGCTTAAGTTTAGCAGGTATCTCTACCTAATCTAAGGTTAAAAGCCTTAAATAAGGCTTCTTAAGTACTGCTATATATTAATCTAGTACGTAATAAAAATCTACTATACTCTAAAATAAGTATACTAGCTACTAATTATTTTAAGGTAAGTTTATACGTAGAGGCAGAATAAATACCTAATACTAAGTAGAGCTTAAGGGTATAAATAATACTTAAATAGGTATACCTCCTAGAATACTAAGAGGTGTAATATACATTTAAAGATTTAATAATTTACTAAATTCTATAATTTATACTACTTATTATATTTTACTGCATTCTTTATTAATACTAGAACTAAGAGATCTATTATTAAAAGTTTTAATTATTAGGTTTTATTAGATATTAACTGTAACTATAAAGAGTTTAAATAGAGTCTAACTAGTAGGTAAAGCTACTAAGAAAACTTTAGTACTTAAAAAATATAGGTAAAAGTAGCTAGACTAAAGCCTATTACTCTTAGTAATAATCCTTCTATAGGTTTACCTATAGAAACCTTATTATAACTTTTACTTCCTCTAAATAACTAAGTTTAATAAACTTTCTAGCTTAGAGTAGTTATTACTAACCTTTCTAAGCTAGTCTAAAGGCCTTACTAAGCTATTTAATTAGTAGTAGTAATAGGCAGTGTATATAAAGGGTAGAGACGTAATTAACGTATACTAATAATACGCGCTTACTAGGTATTTCTTATTAAAGAGTAATAATTATAATACTCTATCCCTAGTATAACAGAGTTTAATAAGATTACCTAGACCTTCTAGCTAAGGTAAAGAACTTATTAGCTCTATTAATATAGCGCATATACAGCCTAGAATATCTAAGAGTATTATAGACCTATTATTACCTTAAACTTCTATTAGCTTAAGCTAATAGTCTCTCTAAGAAACTAGTAACTAGCTAAAGCTAGCCTAGCTATTTAGTAGGTTAAGGTCTTATTTATTATTATAATTAAGTAGATAAATTACTCTACTAACTAAGAACAGCTATATACTACTACCTAAAAAATTAAGAAAGAGCTCTTAATCTATTAATTCTTATTTTATCTAGACCTAGTAAGTTTCTCTATATTAAGTTAAATTAAGCTGTAGGCTTCTATTTTATAGAGTTATACCTTATAATACTATAGTCTTTTAAGAGGGCCTAGACTATATCTTAAGCTAGCTATTATAGTAATTAGTTTTTAGGTACTATACTAACCTACTACTATTTAGTCTCTAAATCTTCTTCTTACTATAGTAGAAGAGCTTAGCTATAGATTATTATATACAGACTGTATTTTTACTATACCTAGAGAGTTAGCCTAGCTACTAATAGCTTTTAATATATTAGCTTAGTAGTAGAATACTTTGTAAGTTTCCTATAATTTAATAGTATTACTAAAAGCTCTTTTATTAGATATTAGTTACTGTTTTATAGGTAGCTAAAGCCTTTAAAGTAGTTAACTAGAATTTAATAACAGCTACTACTTACTATTACTAGCTTCTTTCTAGTGTAGAGCTACTATAGTAAATAGTTACGTTTACGCCTAGTAGTACTCTTCTATTAATTTCTTTAAGTTTTAGCCTTATAACTATACTCTCCCTAGAACCTAAAAACTTTAATTTCTTATAAGGTACTAAGTAAGTTAGAAAAAGAATATTACCTAATTCCTAGTTAGTATAGTTTATAGTTAAGACTATAATAGTATCTAATTATCTTTAATCCCCTAACTTTTATTTATAAATTAATAAAAATATCCTTAGTAAATACTTTTACAGTAGTTAGTCTTTAATAAATCTAAGAATTTTACCTCTAATAATTAAATACTAATGCTCCTAACTATCCCTATTAATTATTATAGTAGTCCTAGAAACTAACAAAATAGGACTATATATCCTATTCTATTATTCTATACTAATGTATTTAAGTAAAGGCCTACTTTAAACACTCTAATTTTTTTAAAGTAAAAGTCCTAGTTCCTTAGTATACCTAGTAAAGGGTATAAGGTTCTCTAGAAGAAAAGGCCTAGCTAGATAAGTATACGCAGTAAGGTAGACCTACTAGCTAGACTTAAGTTTTAACTATAAGCTTTTTAACTATAATAACTTTAATATATACTATTAGAGAGTTACTTATATTCTTTTATTTAATTTATAGGTAAGGGTTAACTATCTTATAGTTATCTTCTATATAAGTTTTAAGCCTACTTTCTATACCTATTTCTTAAAGAATCTATAAAAGAGATATACGTTTTAGTAGTATACTCTATTTACCTTATAATTCTATATATCCCCTCTTTACACGCTCTTAACAGCCTTAACTTAGATATTTAAAAACTATAGCCTCTTAAAGAGAGTTATTTCCTAGGAGTTTCTTTTCTAGACCTTTTTAAATTTCTCTTACCTTACTTTTAAGCCTATTACTATCTAATTAACAGCTGCCTATCTCTCTATCTAGCACTAGGTTTCTAGTAGCTTTTTATAACTTCCTCTTAAGCTTTTACTTTTTATAGCGTTCTTATTTTTATTATAGCTCTAACTTAGATAGACCTTTTAAATAGTCTAAACTACTGTACTATAGATAGCTTCCTATCTCCTCTTTATATCTTTAGTATCTCTAAAGTTAACGTATAGAAGTCCTATAAGCTCTAATAACTTAGTAGGTTAGAAGTAATTATACTCTAAATAATTATAAACTCTTTTAAATTTACTCTAAATAAGTTCTATACTTCTATACTTAATCTAAAGGTGCTTAGCTATTAGGCTTTTACTATATTCTTTATAAGTTTTCCTATTATTCTTAAGCTAAGCGAGATTATTTCCTACTCTTACTAGTTTATAAAGAAATCTCTAAATTAAGTCTTCTTATTTTAGAGATATAAAGTTTCTCTATACTATAGCCTATAGACTCTTTACTACTATATACCTTTTTATAATAGGTTCTAATACTGCCTATATTTTAATAATAACTTCTCTTTATTATTCTAGGCTAACTTTGTAGTATTATAGGCAAATTCTATAAGTACTAGTAAAGGTACCTAGTAGTATTAGCTTACTACCTCTTTAGTTATATAACTATAGGTTTCCTTAGTACTTAGCTATTTCTTCTAGTGCTTACTACCCTATTCTCTAGTTATAGAGGAACTTAGTTAATAAGTAGCTAATAGTATTATATACCTTCTTCTAGTCTTCTAGATTTAGAGTATTCTACTATTATTAATTTATTTATAGGTTAAGTAGGTCTCTAATTGTTTTTACGTTAGCATCTTTAATTAGATTCTATACCTTTAATATAAAGATTTAGGTACCTTCTCCTTAAGTTATAGTTAAGCTAAAATAGTACTAGAACTTAACTAACTAAAGTTTGTATAAGTCTTATAGTACTAGTATAATTAATACCTCCTTCTCTCCTATAAGCGCTTAATCTACTAGCTTAAACTAAACTTTAAATATCTATTATAGACTATCTAGCGCCTTTAGTCTTCTACTTACGTATTACTAAAACTAAGGCCTTTTAGCTTAGTTTCTTTATAAGGATTTAGTTTAGTATTATATTATATTTATAATTTCCTTAGCTAGGACTATTTAAATAGAAGTAGAAATTATCTCTATTTAGTACACTATTAATATTAAAATTACTTTTAATATACTATCTAGGTCCTAGCACTTTAGTCCCCTAACTACTTTTAGGGTAATTACTCTTTTTCTTAAAATTAGTCCTATTAGTTTACTATCCCAAATAAGTTCCTAATATTTAGCTTTAAGATTCTTATAAATCTCTATACTTACTAGTAAGAATTTTAATAGGAACCTTAGTACTAATATAATTAGTAATCTAGTAACTAAGATTTACCCTTTAAGTAATAGGTAGGCTTTAATCTAGTGTATTTTTATAGCTTTTATTTTATTAACAATATTCTTTTATACTTAGGATATATCTTTTAATATATCTACTCCTACTAGTACTCTAAGGTACTTATAGGAGTTACCCTTTAGTACTATTAGTATATCTAATATAATAACTAGTAGTAGGTTTCTAATTAGTATTAGGTATAATTTATTCTAGTTTATAGTCTACCTAGAGGTATACTTAAATATATCTAAGATTTTCTATACTATATTAGCTTCCTCTTAGTTACTAATAATAATAATTATATTATTAGTAAATAGAAGAGCTTTAAGCGTAGTAGCTAACCTATTAACTAATATACCTTTTAGTTCTTTTTTCTAGCTAAGTATTCTAGTAAGTAGCTTAATTATAAGTATATATAGAGAATAACTTAGTAAATTACTCTAGTGTATTTCTCTTCTCTTTAGAATTCTTTAGCCCTTCTATCTATTAATTATTAGCATTATCCCTATATACTTATAAAGATTCTAGATGTAATTAATTAGGGCTTCTAGAAAGCCTACGTGTTGTAGTAGTTTCTATAGGTAGTTATAGTTTACTATATTATACCCCTTTTCTAAATTAATAAATAGAATATAGAGTCCTCTATCCTTTTAGTCTTTATTTAAATTAATAGCTAACTATACTATTCTTATATAGTTATCTATAAGCCTACTAGGTATAAAGGCTCCTTAGTACTATCCTATTAATAAAGGTAGTACTTTCCTAATTCTTTTAGCTAATATACCTAACAAGATCTTATAGTCTTAATTTATTATTATAAGAGGCTAATAGTTTATATAATCTTCCCTATCTTTCTTCTTATATAATAACGTAAGGCATCTCTCTATCTAACTTAGGTAGGGTTTCCCTTCCTCTAGAATATAATTATATTCTTCTGTTAGACAGTGTATTATAGGATATATTTTCTTAGCGCTTTTCTCTTATTCCTTAATAAGTTTATCTTCTAGTATACTTTTTTCTAGGTCTAGGACTTTTGTATAGAGTTTATAGAACTCTTCTAGTAATTTATTAAACTCTAGAGACCTACTATATCTTAGCTGTTTAATTTCCTTAATAACTTTACCTATAGTAATAGGGGTAATTAATTCCTATTAGTTCTAGACTCCTATTCTCTTAGTCTAATAATCCAAGAATTCTTATACTATTTCTAGATCTAAATTTGTTTTAGTATATAGAGTAAGCTAGAACTCCTCTACAGCTTCTATAATTTAGATTCTATATATAATAGTCCTATCTCTTTTATAGAGCCTTAAGATAAGAGTTAAGTAGTGTTCCTTTATTTTACCTAAGAACTACTTATTTAGCTTTTTACCTAATAGGTAGTTCTTTACTTAGACCTTATACGTAAAAATTTCTATTTCTTTATACTCTATTACTGCCTCTTTTAACGTTAGTACTACTAGGCGCCTCTTCTAATTAATTAATAATGTTTTTCTTAATAGAATATTCTTCTTCTATTTCTTAACTTACTCTTACTTTCTCCTTTATACCTTTCGCGCTTTTCTATTTATAGACTTAATTACTGCTTATACCTCCTCTTTAATTTAGTGCTATCTCCTTATTAGTTCTAGTAGGCTTAGCTCTTTTACTATCTTAGGATATTTTAGAATCTAAGAGTTTATTCTAAACTAGCCTAGGCCTCTTATAATATCTTTAAGGTTAAGTTTAAGAGTTACTGCTTAGTAGTCTGTTTAAAAAGGCGTAGGACTACTCTAATACCTTATAGCCTTATTACCTACTTTTCTTATTACGTAAATTTAGTCTATCCTTAACTACCCTCTACCTATTACTAGGTAAGTAAAGTCTTAGATATTATTATTTCTATAGATTATTACCTAAGCGTTCTTATATTCTTTAGTAGCCTTTTTTAACACTATTACTAGTTTTATTAAAAGTTCTCTAAGCTTCTTTAAGGGGGTAAGCTCTAAAGTTCTATTCTTAGGTACTAAGGTAATATTCTAGTCTCTAAGAATAATATCTGCCTTAAGGGTATTATCCTTAAAGCCTTAGAGAATTTCTTCTATCTAGATCTTCTATTTATTTTACTATACTAGGCTATAGACTATTATAAGTCTTACTACTATTTCCTAGACCTAAAGGTTTACTAATAATAGTTATCTACTGCTGTCTATTACTACTACACTATTATACTCTTCTAGGCTCTCTTCTATATTAAATTAAACCTTTTTCTTATTTATTATTACTACTATACCTTCCTACCTAGATTTAGAGTTATACTAGTAGAAATCTATATTAGTTATTTGCGTAGTTACTATAGCCTTTACTTCTTTTAAAGCTCTAGCTTCCTATAAGGTAAGCACTGCAATATTCTTTTAAATTATCTAGCTTTTTAGAGTATAGAGTTTATCTATATTAATTTCTCTATAGTTAAGTGTAGAGATTTTAATTATTTAGGTTATTTTTATTTAATTAGGTTAGGTTAGTTAGATTTAGGTTAAAGTTAAGTAAGTTAGAGAAAGGAGTTATATTTAGAGTTTACTAAGATATTACTAGAGTTTACTTAAGTACTTTTTTATAGTATTATTTATCTAAGTATTATAATTATATAAACTTAGTTATTCTTTTATATATTTACTCCCTAAGCCTACCCTATCTTATACTATTTCTAGCCTCTTACTTAGCTTATTTAGGAGTAAGATAACTATTATAGTATCTCCTACCTTTCTATAGTCTATAGTTATGTAGTTTCTGTTATATATTAAGTAGATCTAGCTATAATAGACTGCTTTAAAATAGACTTTATAACCTCCTTTCTTATTTCTTAAAATAAAACTGTTTATATTAGTCTCCTTAGTAAAGACTAATAGGCGTTTCTATTCTACTATTCTATTTAATACCTACTTACTAAGCTAGAACTTACTTTTAGAATACTGCTTAGTAATTATATTACTAATTTCTAAATTAGTATAGTAGCCTTTCTTTAAGGTAAAGAAAGTGTAAGGTTTACCTAAGAGGTAAGGCTAAATCTTAGCCTTCTTTCTACCTAGTAACTTAATTAACTTTTTAGTTATAAGTGCTACAGTCTCTATATTACTAAAGTAGAGGAACTAGTTATACTTAGTTATTCTACTAAACTTAACTAGATTTAATACTATATTAGATCCTACTACACTAGTAGTAAATTCTAACTCCTTTAAGGTAATTTCTGCTAGTATTATATATATAATATACGTTCTATCTACGTAAGTAGTCTTATTATTACCCTTTACCTTTACTTACTTTATAGTAGTCTTAGTTAACTTTAAGGTCTTCTAATTTACAGAAGCTTAGTCTAGTTTTAGAGTACCCTTATTAGTCTTCTTCTTTATGTGTTTAATATTTCTAGAAGTAGCTATCTCTATATTTCTACCCTTAGCCTTCTTTTACACCTAGCTCTCTAAACTAGTGCTGTCTAACTACTTCTATTTCTTTTCTTTCTTTTCCTTTTAGGTAGCTTTCTTAGTAGTTTTCTTTATAGAGTAATTCTTAACCTAGTAGTACTTTCTATTATTATAATAGCTATAGGGAGTGTCTAGCTTCTTACTAGTAAGTCTCTTTACCTTATTAATCTTCTTCTTTTCTTTCTAGGTAGCTCTCTTTTCTTTAGGAGTAGCTATCTTACTAGCTTTACCTATTTTAATATCCTTCTCTTTATCTTTAGCTCCTTTA
The DNA here is from genome assembly GCF_010015815.1 of Dothidotthia symphoricarpi CBS 119687. Classification (NCBI taxonomy): domain Eukaryota; kingdom Fungi; phylum Ascomycota; class Dothideomycetes; order Pleosporales; family Dothidotthiaceae; genus Dothidotthia; species Dothidotthia symphoricarpi. Next base: position 45,378 of record NW_022985042.1, read on the forward strand.
ACCTCTTAATCTTCTTTCTTAGTATTAGATAACTCTAATTCTATCTAGCTATCCTTAGTCTATATAGTTAACTTTAGAGTAGGTATCTTTTACGTTACTTTCTTTATCTTTAGCCTCTTAGCTAAGTCTTTTAAATTCCTAAGAGTTATCTCTAATAGATAATTACAGTTTACTAATTAGGTTTAGTTTAATATTATAATCTTTCTAGAGGGACCTTATAGAGGTACTAATTAGTTAAGTTAAGAGTTAGTGTTAGTATAGTTAAGAATAAGTGCTTACCTCTAGAAGGGCGCTTCTTTTATCTCTACTAGAGTATTTATAAGTAAATAGTTTTCTATTTCTTACGTAAATTAGTAAACAGTTTATTTACTAGCCTAGTTACTACTAGAAAGAGTTCCTTTATTTATTTTACTAATTACTACTTCTATAACGTTCTAACTCTTTTACTTACTGCCTTATAATATAAGGTTTTAAAGTATTTTTTATTTACCTATTTACTAAGAAGTTTTACCTTCCGTTTATATACAGGATCCTTAGTAAATAGTTCTAGCCTCTTATTTACTTATATGTTTATGTCTAGGTTTTTACGCTATAGTTTTTACTCTCTTAAAGCTACTAGAAGGTTCTATTCTTTTTATTTCTATTATAGCTACTAAGTTCTTTAAATTACTTTAAAGTACCTAGTGTATTTACTATATAGTTAAATAAGTTAAATAAAATAATTAATTAAAGTAAACTCTAAAGACTATTTATATACCTAATTTAAATATATACCTCTGCTTTCTCTTTTCTTATTTCCTCTAACTTTAATATACGCTATTAGAGCTAGAATTACTATAGCTGCTAGTACTAGACTTACTCTCTAATTATTTCTTATTAAGAGGTTTAAATTATACTTATTCTAGTTATAAGACCTAAAAGAGCCCTATATTAGTATTTATTATTACTACCTCTCTATATTAGGATTAAGTAATTTATACGCCTACTACCTTCTTTAGATATAGTAGCTATTTCTTAGGCTCTCTCTCTAGAATTAAACCCTAATTCTCTATTACCTATTAAAACTATAGTAAGCTAATACCTTACTATTAAAAGTTAATAGAGTAGAAATTTAAATAAACTATTACTAGCG
>NW_022985042.1:49879-53540 GCF_010015815.1 Dothidotthia symphoricarpi CBS 119687
CTTTTATAGGCTAGCCTTTAGGGCCTTAACTTTCTAAATAGAGAGAAAGGTATTTCTATTTTTAACTAAGCTAGTAGTAGGCTTACGCTTAGTAGCTTATAACTATAAGGCTACTTAACTACTTATATAACTTAACTAGATAACTAAGTTATCTATAAAGGATTTAATCCTATATACTATATAATTATAATACACTAGCTAGTAACCCTAACTTTAATAGAGCTACAGACGCTAGCCTAGTAAGGTTCTAGGCTAAAGGCCTATTTATATCTAACTAGTATAGGCAGAAATTACCCTATTCTAGTATAGATTCTAACTTAGAGGTGTTTAGCTATAATCTAGTAGATAGTAGCTTTATAGTAATACCTAGTTAAATAGCTATAAAAACTAATTATCTAAATCTATAGTTCCTCTTATACTAAGCAGAATTACTATTAGAGTAAGGTTATTAGTAGAGTAGAACTAACCTATTTTATAATAGTCTAAACCTAGCTTACATTCCCTATTAGTAGGTAAATAATCTAATACTTACTAAATTCTACTTTAGTATAATAGAAAGAGCTAATATTAAAGAATTAAAAAGTAACGTTACTATAAACGCTTAGCTACTATAAGCTAGTTATTTCTATAGTAACTTTTCTAGCACCTTTAGCCTTAAATTTTAAGAGACTAAAGAATTAATAGGCTATACTTTTATAGTTTATATTTATACTAAAAATTAAAATTAAGAAGACTTTTATTCTTTTACTTTACTAGAGATTTCTATTCTTTATAAGTCTCTCTTAGGACACCTGTATTATAGTTTAATAGATATACTACTCTAGCTAAACTTCCTACCTAATAATATCTTTAACCTAGATTAGCCTATAAAGGACCTTAACACTAGAAGTTAGGTAGTAAGGCCTAGCTCTGCTTTATTAAATAAGTAAAAAAATAATAAGAGTAGTAGTATTTTACTAGCGCTAAAGCTCCTACCTATTCTATACCTCCTATATCTTTTTATAATATTAAACTAGAGTTAAGCTTAATAGAGTCTTCTTTTTCTACTAATTTAGCTAAGCCTATTTCCTTAGCTATAGTTTTACTAGATAGTAGATAGAGATAGTAGGAATCTTATTAATCTATTTATATATATTACTAATTAGATAATAAGGTATTTAGCTACCTTAAGAAAGTTATAGTTACTTCTACTATTTACCTACGCTTAGTTAAATCTCTTTACTTTAATATTTAGAATACTAGGTAGAAATTATATTATATTAATACTACTTTTTAGCTATTATAATACTATATTTTAATTAGATAGTTAGATTCCTTTTATCTATACTAGTTCTAAGTTAGTTATTAAGTATACGCTAGACAGCTAAAGCCTACTAAGAGTACTTATACTCTAGCGCTAAAAGGTACCTACCTTATAGTTAGTACTCTTCTGCACTAGAGACTTCTCTCTAAGGCTTAATATACCTAACTCTTAGAGCTAATCCTTTTCTTAAAGTTATAGATCTATTTTACTAACTTCTCTTATCTATATTATTCTATTAACTAGAGGCTTTTTACCTTAGAAACCTGCTATAGTTATAAGTATAACCTATTATAAAAACTATTTCTTTAAGTAGATTTTTAAGGTTTATTAGAAGTATACTAAATACTATAAAAGTATAGTACTCTTCTAGCTATTAAACCCTAGCTCTAGATAAACTAATTTTAGAGTAATAAACTATTAAGAAGAAAAGAAAACTCTTCTTAAGGCTTCTACTAAAGTCTCTACTCTTAGTTATATTACTATAAAGAATCTATATTTAGATACTAGAATATTAACTAGCTTCTCTTTTAAGGGTAAGGCGTAAGCGCCTATATTAAAATAGAATTACCCTATTTCTTAGAATTAACTAACCTATATCTAACTACTGTTTATACAGAACCTTTTCCTACTTTAGTCCTTAAAGTTCTTATTTAAGTATTTACTACTACTACTAAGATTTACACTAGAGGCTGTTCTACCTAGGGTTACCCCTAAGGCTTTATTATAAGCCTCTATGCCTACCTACTTACTAGGGCTTAAATCTTGCCCTAGTAGTAAGGTATAGGTAATACGCTTAAGTGCTATCTATTTTTAGGGCTAGTTTATTTAGTAGGTAAGTTATTATATACTTCTTAGTAGATTCTAACTTCTATAGCTACTATCCTACTGTCTAGATAAACTAATACCTTTTATAGTATCTAATAAGTATATATTCTAGTACCTTAACTCTACATTTAGTTTATCCTATATTACTAGTTCTACTTACTAAAAATAGCCTACTAGTAATAGTATATTTAAGTGTCTATATTTAATTAAGTAATAAAGACTTCTTATATATTTAAAGTTTAAGAATAGGTAAAGGTTATTTTAACTCCTAGGCCTTTAATTATTTACTTTACCTTATAAAACTAAATATATTACTACTATCCTAAGAGAAACTTTAGTAGAAACTAGCTACTAGATAGTTTAATTAGTCTTTTACCTCTATACCTAAATTTAATAATTAATTTATATATTAAAACTACTATAAGCCTCTACTAGAGTTTCTTTTAGCTTTATTCTATTTAAGCATAGTTTACTATCTTTTAGGTTCTAATAGCTATACTCTTACTTAAATCTATCTAAAGATATTAGGATTAGTTAATAGTATACCCTAAAGAGTTTCTACCTCTATTTACTTTTATTACGTATTTAGGCTTAATACCTAAATACTTATATAGATATTAGACTCCTTAGTTTATATTTTAAGATAGGCTACTTATAGCTATTACGCTAGCATCCTAGTAGATACGTAGACCTTAGTCTAGGCTAGTTATATATTATCTCCTCTATAAGTTCTCTCTAAAGAGAGGTATATAATAAAGACCTTTATCTAACTACCTAAACTAATACTAGCCTACCTATAAAAGAGTATACTAAGTAAAAGCCTAGATAAGTAACTATAGGTAAGTCTAGCTATAAGTGCTTCTCTTTTAATAATTTTATATACTATTTAACTCTTTTTCTAAAGTACTTTTTATCTTTTAATTACTCTACTTATACGCTATTAGTTTCTAGCTAGTATTTAGCTTTAGAAGAAATTTACCTTTTATTTAAAGCTATATTCCTAAATAACTTAACTTATTAAAGGAGCTTTATATAGTAAAGGCTAGTAACTACGTATAGGATTCTTACTTTCTATAATATCCTATTCTAAGGAACTTAAACTGCTGCTAACACTAAAGTACTCTTTATAAATTATAACTTAAACCCTAAAAAGGGCTAGATTTTAAATTTAAGCTATTACTACTTTACTTACTATTACTAGAGTAATCTCTATTAGTTTCTTTTTCTTTACTTATTAATATACTTAAGTTTAGTAGGTATCTCTACCTAACCTAAGGTTAAGAGTGTTAAATAAGGCTTCTTAGGTACTGCTGTATATTAATCTAGTATATAATAAAAATCTACTACGCTCTAAAATAAGTATACTAGCTACTAATTATTTTAAGGTAAGTTTATATATAGAGGTAGAATAAATACCTAACACTAAGTAGAGCTTAAGGGTATAAATAACGCTTAAATAGGTATACCTTCTAGAATACTAAGAGGTGTAATATATATTTAAAGATTTAATAATTTACTAAATTCTATAATTTA
>NW_022985042.1:53550-55456 GCF_010015815.1 Dothidotthia symphoricarpi CBS 119687
ATAGGTAAAAGTAGCTAGACTAAAGCCTATTACTCTTAGTAATAATCCTTCTATAGGTTTACCTACAGAAACCTTGTTATAACTTTTACTTTCTCTAAATAACTAAGTTTAATAAACTTTCTAGCTTAAAGTAGTTATTACTAACCTCTCTAAGCTAGTCTAAAGGCCTTACTAAGCTATTTAATTAGTAGTAGTAATAGGTAGTGTATATAAAGAGCAGGGACGTAATTAACACGTACTAATAATATATACTTACTAGGTATTCCTTATTAAAGAGTAATAATTATAATGCTTTATCTCTAGTATAATAGAGTTTAATAAGATTACCTAGACCTTCTAGCTAAGGTAAAAAACTTATTAGCTCTATTAGTATAGTATATATATAGCCTAGAATATCTAAGAGTATTATAGACCTATTATTACCTTAAACTTCTATTAGCTTAAGCTAATAGTTTCTCTAAAAAGCTAGTAACTAGCTAAAGCTAGCCTAGCTATTTAGTAGATTAAGGTTTTATTTATTATTATAATTAAGTAGATAAATTACTCTACTAACTAAGAACAGCTATACACTACTACCTAAAAAATTAAGAAAGAGCTCTTAATCTATTAATCCTTATTTTATCTAGACCTAGTAAGTTTCTCTATATTAAGTTAAATTAAGCTGTAGGCTTCTATTTTATAGAGTTATACCTTATAATACTACAGTCTTTTAAGAGGGCCTAGACTATATCTTAAGCTAGCTGTTATAGTAACTAGTTTTTAGGTACTATACTAACCTACTACTATTTAGTTTCTAAACCTTCTTCTTACTATAGCAGAGAAGCTTAGCTATAGATTATTATATATAGACTATATTTTTACTATACCTAGAGAGTTAGCCTAGCTACTAACAGCTTTTAATATATTAGCTTAGTAGTAGAATACTTTATAAGTTTTCTGTAATTTAATAGTATTACTAAAAGCTCTCTTATTAGATATTAGTTACTGTTTTATAGGTAGCTAAAGCCTCTAAAGTAGTTAACTAGAATTTAATAATAGCTACTACTTACTATTACTAGTTCCTTTCTAGCGTAGAGCTACTGCAGTAAATAGTTATATTTACGCCTAGTAGTGCCCTTCTATTAATTTCTTTAAGTTTTAGCCTTATAACTATACTCTCTCTAGAACCTAAAAACTTTAATTTCTTATAAGGTACTAAGTAAGTTAGAAAAAGAATATTACCTAATCCCTAGTTAGCATAGTTTACAGTTAAGACTATAATAGTATCTAATTATCTTTAATCCCCTAACTTTTATTTACTAATTAATAAAAACATCCTTAGTAAATACTTTTATAGTAGTTAGTCTTTAATAAATCTAAGAATTTTACCTCTAATAATTAAATACTAATATCCTTAACTATCCCTATTAATTATTACAGCAGTTCTAGAAACTAATAAAATAGGACTATATATTCTATTCTATTATTCTATACTAATATATTTAAGTAAAGGCCTACTTTAAACACTCTAATTTTTTTAAAGTAAAAGTCCTAGTTCTCTAGTATACCTAGTAAAGGGTATAAGGTTCTCTAGAAGAAAAGGCCTAGCTAAATAAGTATACACAGTAAGGTAAACCTACTAGCTAGACCTAAGTTTTAACTATAAGCTTTTTAACTATAATAACTTTAATATACGCTATTAGAGCTAGAATTACTATAGCTACTAGCACTAGACTTACTCTCTAATTATTCCTTATTAAGAGGTTTAAATTATACTTATTCTAATTATAAGACTTAAAAGAGCCCTATATTAGTATTTATTATTACTACCTCTCTATATTAGGATTAAGTAATTTGCGTACCTACTACCTTTCTTAGATATAGTAGCTGTTTCTTAGGCTTTCTCTCTAGAATTAAACCCTAATTC
>NW_022985042.1:57136-61716 GCF_010015815.1 Dothidotthia symphoricarpi CBS 119687
AAAAAATATTATAAAAGTTATTAAAAAAGATTTTCTATAAAGTTAAAAATATATTAAAAAAATATAAGGTAAAAAGTATATAAGTAATAGAGGGTTTACTCCCTAATAAGCTCCTCTAAAATAGGCAGTAACTCCCTAATAAGCCTCCCTAAAATAGGTAGTTACCCCCTAAAAGCTCTCCCTAAAATAGGTAGTACCTCTCTAAAATAGGCACTCTATATTAGGAGTAAGTAATAGAGAGTTTAGAAGTAAGTAATAGAGAGTTTACCTCCTAATAAGCCTTTCTAAAATAGGTAGTAACTCTCTAATAAGCCTTTCTAAAATAGATAGTTACTTCTTAAAAGCCCTTTCTAAAATAGGTAGTGCTCTTCTAAAATAGGCACTCTATATTAGAAGTAAGTAATAGAGGGTTTAGGAGTAAGTAATAGGAGGTTTACTTTCTAATAAGCTCTCCTAAAATAGGTAGTTACCTTTCTAGACTACCTATTTTTTTAGAAAGCTTTTCCTCTAAGGCCTCTACTATAATAGAGAGTAAGTAATAGAGAGTTTTATAGTAAGTAATAGAGGGTTTACCTCTAAATTACCTAGAGGCCTTTTTTCTAGACTACTTATTTTTTTAGAAGCTTACTTCTCTAGACTACCTATTATTTTAAAGGCTTACCTTTCTAGACTACTTATTATTTTAGAAGCTTACCTCTCTAGACTACCTATTATTTTAGGGGCTTACCTCTCTAGACTACCTATTATTTTAGAGGGCTCCTTCTCTAAGGCCCCTACTATAATAGGAGGTAAGTAATAGGGAGTTTTATAGTAAGTAATAGAGAATTTACTCCTAAATTACCTAGAAGCCTTTCTTCTAGACTGCCTATTTTTTTAGAAGCTTACCCTCCTAGACTACCTATTATTTTAGAGAGCTTTCTCTCTAAGGCCTTTACTATAATAGAAGATAAGTAATAGAGGGTTTTATAGTAAGTAATAGAGAGTTTAGCTCTAGTTCTATTTCTTCTAAGGCCTACTCCTAATCTAAAAATAAGTAATAGAGAGTTTATAACTAGAGCTAGTAAGAGTAACTACCTACCTAAAGAGATACTCTCTAGTAGGCTACTACTAAAACTAGGTACCTATAACTAGAAGCTACTAAAGTAATAGAGAAATTACTACTCTAGAACTACTAGTAGCCTCCTCTCTATCTCCTCTTTTATAGGCTAGCCTTTAGGGCCTTAACTTTCTAAATAGAGAGAGAGGTATTCCTATTTTTAACTAAGCTAGTAGTAGGCTTACGCTTAGTAGCTTATAACTATAAGGCTACTTAACTACTTATACAACCTAGCTAGATAACTAAGTTATCTATAAAGAATTTAATATTATGTACTATATAATTATAATATACTAGCTAGTAACTCTAACTTTAATAGAGCTATAGACGCTAGCCTAGTAAGGTTCTAGGCTAAAGGCCTATTTATATCTAACTAGTATAGGTAGAAATTACTCTATTCTAGTATAGATTCTAACTTAGAGGTGTTTAGCTATAATCTAGTAAATAGTAGCTTTATAGTAATACCTAGTTAAATAGTTATAAAAACTAATTATCTAAATCTATAGTTTCTCTTATACTAAGTAGAATTACTATTAAGGTAAGGTTATTAGTAGAGTAAAACTAACCTATTTTATAATAGTCTAAACCTAGCTTACGTTCTCTATTAGTAGGTAAATAATTTAACACTTACTAAATTCTACTTTAGTATAATAGAAAGAGCTAATATTAAAGGATTAAAAAGTAATATTACTATAAATACTTAGCTACTATAAGCTAGTTATCTCTATAGTAACTTTTCTAGTACCTCTAGCCTTAAATTTTAAGAGACTAAAGAATTAATAGGCTATACTTTTATAGTTTATATTTACACTAAAAATTAAAATTAAGAGAACTTTTACTCTTTTACTCTACTAGAGATTTCTATTCTCTATAAGTCCTCCTTAGAATACCTATATTATAGTTTAATAGATATAGTGCCCTAGCTAAACTCTCTACCTAATAATATCTTTAACCTAGATTAGCCTATAAAGGACCTTAACGCTAGAAGTTAGGTAGTAAGGCCTAGCTCTGCTTTATTAAATAAGTAAAAAAATAATAAGAGTAGTAGTATTTTACTAGTGCTAAAGCTCCTACTTATTCTATACTCTCTATATCTTTTTATAATATTAAACTAGAGTTAAGCTTAATAGAGTCTTCTCTCTCTACTAATTTAGCTAAGCCTATTCTCTTAGCTATAGTTTTACTAGATAGTAAATAGAGATAGTAGAAATCTTATTAATCTATTTATACGCGTTACTAATTAGATAATAAGGCATTTAGCTACCTTAAGAGAGTTATAGTTACTCTTACTATTTACCTACGCTTAGTTAAATCTCTTTACTTTAATATTTAGAGTACTAGGTAGAAATTATATTATATTAATACTACTTTCTAGCTATTATAATACTATATTTTAATTAGATAGTTAGATTTCCCTTATCTATACTAGTTCTAAGTTAGTTATTAAGTGTACACTAAACAGCTAAAGTCTACTAAGAGTACCTATACCCTAGCGCTAAAAGGTACCTACCTTATAGTTAGTACTCTTCTACGCTAAAAACTTCTTCCTAAGGCCTAATATACCTAACTCTTAGAGCTAATTCTTTTCCTAAAGTTATAGATCTATTTTACTAACTTCTCTTATCTATATTATTCTATTAACTAGAGGCTTTTTACCTTAGAGACCTACTATAGTTATAAGTATAACTTAGTATAAAAACTATTTCTTTAAGTAGATTTTTAAGGTTTATTAGGAGTGTACTAAATACTGTAAAAGTGCAGTACTCTTCTAGCTATTAAACTCTAGCTCTAGATAAACTAATTTTAGAGTAATAGACTATTAAGAAGAAAAGAGAACTCTTCTTAGAACTCTTACTAAAGTCTCTACTCTTAGTTACGTTACTATAGAGAATTTATATCTAGGTACTAAAATATTAACTAGCTTCTCTTTTAAGAGTAAGGCGTAAGTGCCTATATTAAAACAGAATTACTCTATCTCTTAGAATTAACTAACCTATATCTAACTACTGTTTATATAAAACCTTTTTCTACTTTAGTTCTTAAAGTTCTTATTTAAGTATTTACTACTACTACTAAGATCTACACTAGAGGCTGTTCTACCTAAAGTTACTCCTAAGGCTTTATTATAAGTCTCTACGCCTACCTACTTACTAGAGCTTAAATCTTACCCTAGTAGCAGAGTATAGGTAATATGCTTAAGTGCTATCTATTTTTAGAGCTAGTTTATTTAGTAGGTAAGTTATTATACACTTCTTAGTAGATTCTAACTTCTATAGCTACTATCCTGCTATCTAGATAAACTAACACCTTTTATAGTATTTAATAAGTATATATTCTAGTACCTTAACTCTGTATTTAGTTTATTCTGTATTACTAGTTCTACTTACTAAAAATAGCCTACTAGTAATAGTATATTTAAGTGTCTATATTTAATTAAGTAATAAAAACTTCTTATATATTTAAAGTTTAAGAATAGGTAAAGGTTATTTTAACTCCTAGGCCTCTAATTATTTGCTTTACTTTATAAAACTAAATATATTACTACTATTCTAAGAAAAACTTTAGTAGAAACTAGCTACTAAATAGTTTAATTAGTCTTTTACCTCTATACCTAAATTTAATAATTAATTTATATGTTAGAACTACTATAAGCCTCTACTAGAGTTTCCTCTAGCTTTACTCTATTTAAGTATAGTTTACTATCTTTTAAGTCCTAATAGCTATACTCTTACTTAAATCTATTTAAAGATATTAGAATTAGTTAATAGTACACTCTAAAGAGTTCTTACCTCTATTTACTTTTATTATACGTTTAGGCTTAATACCTAAACACTTATATAGATATTAGACTCCTTAGTCTATATTTTAAGATAGGCTACTTATAGCTATTACGCTAGCATTCTAGCAGATATATAGACCTTAGTCTAGGCTAGTTATATATTATCTCTCCTATAAGTTCTCTCTAAAGAGAGGTATATAATAGAGACCTTTATCTAACTACCTAAACTAATACTAGCCTACCTATAGAAGAGTATACTAGGTAAAAGCCTAGATAAGTAACTATAGGTAAGTTTAGCTGTAAGCGCTTCTCTTTTAATAATTTTATATACTATTTAACTTTCTTTTTAAAGTACTTTTTATCTTTTAATTACTCTACTTATACGCTATTAGTCTCTAGCTAGTATTTAGCTTTAGAAGAAATTTACCTCCTATTTAGAGCTATATTCCTAAATAACTTAACTTATTTAAGAGGCTTTATACAGTAAAGGCTAGTAACTATATATAGAATTCTTACCCTCTATAACGTTTTATTTTAAGAAACTTAGACTACTGCTAATACTAAAGTACTCTCTATAAATTATAACTTAGACTCTAAAAAGAGCTAGATTTTAAATTTAAGCTATTACTACTTTACTTACTATTACTAGAGTAATCCCTATTAGTTTCTTTTCCTCTACTTATTAATATGCTTAAGTTTAGTAGG
>NW_022985042.1:62275-65237 GCF_010015815.1 Dothidotthia symphoricarpi CBS 119687
CTAGTATAATAGAGTTTAATAAGATTACCTAGACCTTCTAGCTAAGGTAAAGAACTTATTAGCTCTATTAGTATAGCGCGTATATAGCCTAGAATATCTAAAGGTATTATAGACCTATTATTACCTTAAACTTTTATTAGCTTAAGCTAATAGTTCCTCTAAGAAGCTAGCAACTAGCTAAAGCTAGCCTAGCTATTTAGTAGGTTAAAGTCTTATTTATTATTATAATTAAGTAGATAAATTACTCTACTAACTAAGAACAGCTATATACTACTACCTAAAAAATTAAGAAAGAGCTCTTAATCTATTAATCCTTATTTTATTTAGACCTAGTAAGTTTCTCTATATTAAGTTAAATTAAGCTGTAGGCTTCTATTTTATAGAGTTATACCTTATAATACTATAGTCTTTTAAAAGGGCCTAGACTATATCTTAAGCTAGCTGTTATAGTAACTAGTTTTTAGGTACTATACTAACCTACTGCTATTTAGTCTCTAAACCTTCTTCTTACTATAGTAGAAGAGCTTAGCTATAGATTATTATATATAGACTGCGTTTTTACTATACCTAGGAAGTTAGCCTAGCTACTAACAGCTTTTAATATATTAGCTTAGTAGTAGAATACTTTATAAGTTTTCTATAATTTAATAGTATTACTAAAAGCTCTCTTATTAGATATTAGTTACTATTTTATAGGTAGCTAAAGCCTCTAAAGTAGTTAACTAGGATTTAATAACAGCTACTACTTACTATTACTAGCTCCTTTCTAGTACAGAGCTACTATAGTAAATAGTTATATTTATACCTAGTAGTACTCTTCTATTAATTTCTTTAAGTTTTAGCCTTATAACTATACTCTCCCTAGAACCTAAAAACTTTAATTTCTTATAAGGTACTAAGTAAGTTAGAAAAAGAATATTACTTAATCTCTAGTTAGTATAGTTTATAGTTAAGACTATAATAGTATCTAATTATCTTTAATCCCCTAACTTTTATTTACTAATTAATAAAAATATCTTTAGTAAATACTTTTACAGTAGTTAGTCTTTAATAAATCTAAGAATTTTACCTCTAATAATTAAATACTAATACCCCTAACTATCCCTATTAATTATTACGGCAGTTCTAGAAACTAATAAAATAGGACTATATATTCTATTCTATTATTCTATACTAACGTATTTAAGTAAAGGCCTGCTTTAAACACTCTAATTTTTTTAAAGTAAAAGTCCTAGTTCTCTAGTATACTTAGTAAAGAGTATAAGGTTCTTTAGAAGAAAAGGCCTAGCTAGATAAGTATATATAGTAAGGCAGACCTACTAGCTAGACCTAAGTTTTAACTATAAGCTTTTTAACTATAATAACTTTAATATATACTATTAGAGCTAGAATTACTATAGCTACTAGCACTAGACTTACTCTCTAATTATTTCTTATTAAGAGGTTTAAATTATACTTATTCTAATTATAAGACCTAAAAGAGCCCTATATTAGTATTTATTATTACTACCTCTCTATATTAGGATTAGGTAATTTATACGCCTACTACCTTTCTTAGATATAGTAGCTATTTCTTAGGCTCCCTCTCTAGAATTAAACTCTAATTCTCTATTACCTATTAAAACTATAGTAAGCTAATACCTTACTATTAAAAGTTAATAGAGTAGAAATTTAAATAAACTATTACTAGCGCAAGGCTATATAATCTATAAAGTTATTATAAATTACTAAGAAGCTCTAAAGAGCGTTAGTTTTTTATCTAATAAATATACTCCTCCTAAAGTTAGGATTTTTAGTATATATTAGCTCTAGAATTACTATAGTTATTTAAGTAGTAAGGTACTATTAAATAAATAATAACTAATTTAATAAGCTATTTACAGTTTTATAGTATAATTACTTATACTTAGATATATATAGCTTAATCTTTAAGATAAGTATATAACTACTAGTAGAATTAACTAGGTAACTATCCTAAACTATAGCGCTAAAACGTATTAGCTAAACCTCCTAGAGAAGGCAGAGTATACTACTAGATAGAAGAGAGACGCTAAAGTAATCCTAGCTATAAGCACTATAGCTATATAAGGCAGCTATACTGTAAATAACTAATTTAATTACCTCTACTAAGTTCCTTAAGGTATAGTCTATAATAGAGCGTCTTTAGCTCTTACACTAGTAATAATCCTACTATATATACTCCTTAAGAAGAAAAGACTTATACCCTAATACGCATAAATATAGAAACTTAATAGAGCTATCTCTAAAGATCTAGTAGAATAAATAGTAAAGCTAATTATTTATAGACCCTAAATAGTGCCTACTAATATAAGTTTAGTAGGACTTTAGTTCTCCTTATAAGCTTAGGTACAGTACTAGAGGCACTACTTTAAAATATAGGCGTTAACCTACCTAAGTAAGTAAAAAAGAGTTACCTAGTCCCTAGTAGATATACTAACTAGAGTTAACGTTACTAGCTGCTACCTAGAAAATAAGGCTTACTAGTATAAGACTATAGGCCTAAAGCTATAAAAGTTACGCATTAGCTACTAAGAGAAAGGCTATATAAGGTAGAAGCCTACCTAGAAAGATATAAAATAGAGAGTAGCCTAGTAGTTTATACGTTATTTTAAAAGTATTAATATAGTTACTATTCTATAGGTAGTTAGGTTGCCCTAGCTACTCTCCTTATATAATATAGAAAGACTTTTAGGTTTAATTTTTGTATTACGTAGTTTATATATTAGAAAAAATTTTAGAGGTTTATTTTTTATTTATAAATCTAGAAAGATATATGCAGGCTTATATAAACTATAAACCTAGATTTATTAAGTTATATATTCTTAGCTATTTTTAAGCTTCTTACCTAAAAGTAATAAAAGTTTAAAAGTAATAATTAAGCTAGCTATTACTAGACTGTAATTACTAAAATAGAAAGTAATAGCTATAGGCTTAGTAATAC
>NW_022985042.1:65847-70300 GCF_010015815.1 Dothidotthia symphoricarpi CBS 119687
TTTAGAAAAAATATTATAAAAGTTATTAAAAAAGATTTTCTATAAAGTTAAAAATATATTAAAAAAATATAAGGTAAAAAGTATATAAGTAATAGGGAGTTTACCTCCTAATAAGCCTTTCTAAAATAGGCAGTAACTCTCTAATAAGCCTTTCTAAAATAGGTAGTTACCCTCTAAAAGCCCTCTCTAAAATAGGTAGTACCTTTCTAAAGTAGGCGCTCTATATTAGAAGTAAGTAATAGAGAGTTTAGAAGTAAGTAATAGGAGGTTTACCTTTTAATAAGCTCCTCTAAAATAGGTAGTAACCTCCTAATAAGCCTTTCTAAAATAGGTAGATACCTTCTAAAAGCTTTCTCTAAAATAGGCAGTACCTTTCTAAAATAGGCACTCTATATTAGGAGTAAGTAATAGAGGGTTTAGAAGTAAGTAATAGAGAGTTTACTTCCTAATAAGCCTCTCTAAAATAGGTAGTTACTCCTCTAGACTACCTATTTTTTTAGGAGGCTCTCCTCCTAAGGCCCCTACTGTAATAGAGGGTAAGTAATAGAGAGTTTTATAGTAAGTAATAGGGAGTTTACCTCTAAATTACCTAGGAGTCTCTCTCCTAGACTGCCTATTTTTTTAGAGGCTTACTCCCCTAGACTACCTATTATTTTAGAGGCTTACTTCTCTAGACTACCTATTATTTTAAAGGCTTACCTCCCTAGACTACCTATTATTTTAGGGGCTTACTCCTCTAGACTATCTATTATTTTAGAGGGCTTCCTCTCTAAGGCCCCTACTATAATAGAGGGTAAGTAATAGAGAGTTTTATAGTAAGTAATAAGGAGTTTACCTCTAAATTACCTAAAAGCCTTTCTCTTAGACTACCTATTTTTTTAGAGGCTTACCTTTCTAGACTACCTATTATTTTAGAGGGCTTTCCCCCTAAGGCCTCTACTATAATAGAGAGTAAGTAATAGAGAGTTTTATAGTAAGTAATAAAAAGTTTAGCTCTAGTTCTATTTCTTCTAAGGCCTACTTCTAATCTAGAAATAAGTAATAGGAGGTTTATAACTAGAGCTAGTAAGAGTAACTACTTACCTAGAAAGATACTCTCTAGTAGGCTACTACTAAAACTAGGTACCTATAACTAGAAGCTGCTAAAGTAATAGAGAAATTACTACCTTAGAACTACTAGTAGCTCTCTCTCTATCTTCTCTTTTATAGGCTAGCCTTTAGGGCCTTAACTTTCTAAATAGAGAGAGAAGTATTTCTATTTTTAACTAAGCTAGTAGTAGGCTTACGCTTAGTAACTTATAACTATAAGGCTACTTAACTACTTATATAACTTAGCTAGATAACTAAGTTATCTATAAAGGATTTAATCCTATATACTATATAATTATAATATACTAGCTAGTAACTCTAACTTTAATAGAGCTGTAGATACTAGCCTAGTAAAGTTCTAGACTAAAGGCCTATTTATATCTAACTAGTATAGGTAGAAATTACTCTATTCTAGTATAAATTCTAACTTAGAGGCGTTTAGCTATAATCTAGTAAATAGTAGCTTTACAGTAATACCTAGTTAAATAGCTATAAAAACTAATTATCTAAATCTATAGTTTTTCTTATACTAAGCAGAATTACTATTAGAGTAAAGTTATTAGTAGGGTAAAACTAACCTATTTTATAATAGTCTAAACCTAGCTTATGTTCTCTATTAGTAGGTAAATAATCTAACGCTTACTAAATTCTACTTTAGTATAATAAGAAGAGCTAATATTAAAGAATTAAAAAGCAATATTACTATAAACGCTTAGCTACTATAAGCTAGTTATCTCTATAGTAACTTTTCTAGCACCTTTAGCCTTAAATTTTAAAAGACTAAAGAATTAATAGGCTATACTTTTATAGTTTATATTTACACTAAAAATTAAAATTA
This sequence comes from Dothidotthia symphoricarpi CBS 119687, assembly GCF_010015815.1. Classification (NCBI taxonomy): domain Eukaryota; kingdom Fungi; phylum Ascomycota; class Dothideomycetes; order Pleosporales; family Dothidotthiaceae; genus Dothidotthia; species Dothidotthia symphoricarpi. The sequence goes on from NW_022985042.1 coordinate 67,775, forward strand.
AGAGGACTTTTACTCTTTTACTCTACTAGAGATTTCTATTCTCTATAAGTCCTTCTTAGGATACCTGCGTTATAGTTTAATAGATATACTACTCTAGCTAAACTCTCTACCTAATAATATCTTTAACCTAGATTAGCTTATAAAGGACCTTAACGCTAGAAGTTAGATAGTAAGGCCTAGCTCTGCTTTATTAAATAAGTAAAAAAATAATAAGAGTAGTAGTATTTTACTAGCGCTAAAGCTTCTACCTATTCTATACTCCTTATATCTTTTTATAATATTAAACTAGAGTTAAGCTTAATAGAGTCTTCTTTCTCTACTAATTTAGCTAAGCCTATTCTCTTAGCTATAGTTTTACTAGATAGTAGATAGAGATAGTAGAAATCTTATTAATCTATTTATACGCGTTACTAATTAGATAATAAGATATTTAGCTACCTTAAGAGAGTTATAGTTACTTCTACTATTTACCTATACTTAGTTAAATCTCTTTACTTTAATATTTAGAGTACTAGGCAGAAATTATATTACGTTAACACTACTTTCTAGCTATTATAATACTATATTTTAATTAGATAGTTAGATTCTCCTTATCTATACTAGTTCTAAGTTAGTTATTAAGTATACGCTAGATAGCTAAAGCCTACTAAGAGTACCTATACTCTAGCGCTAAAAGGTGCTTACCTTATAGTTAGTACTCTTCTACACTAGAGACTTCTCTCTAAGGCCTAATATACCTAACTCTTAGAGCTAATTCTTTTCCTAAAGTTATAGATCTATTTTACTAACTTCTCTTATCTATATTATTCTATTAACTAGAGGCTTTTTACCTTAGAGACCTACTACAGTTATAAGTATAACCTAGTATAAAAACTATTTCTTTAAGTAGATTTAAAAGGTTTATTAGGAGTACACTAAACGCTATAAAAGTGCAGCGCTCTTCTAGCTATTAAACTCTAGCTCTAGATAAACTAATTTTAGAGTAATAAACTATTAAGAAGAAAAGAGAACTCTTCTTAGAGTTCCTACTAAAGTCTCTACTCTTAGTTATATTACTATAGAGAATTTATATCTAGGTACTAGAATATTAACTAGCTTCTCTTTTAAGAGTAAGGCGTAAGTACCTATATTAAAACAGAATTACTCTATCTCTTAGAATTAACTAACCTATATCTAACTACTATTTATACAGAACCTTTTCCTACTTTAGTCCTTAAAGTTCTTATTTAAGTATTTACTACTACTACTAAAATCTACACTAGAGGCTATTCTACCTAGGGTTACTCCTAAGGCTTTATTATAAGCCTTTACGCCTACCTACTTACTAGGGCTTAAATCTTGCCCTAGCAGTAGAGTATAGGTAATACGCTTAAGCGCTATCTATTTTTAGGGCTAGTTTATTTAGTAGGTAAGTTATTATATACTTTTTAGTAGATTCTAACTTCTATAGCTACTATCCTACTATCTAGATAAACTAATACCTTTTATAGTATCTAATAAGCGTATATTCTAGTACCTTAACCCTACATTTAGTTTATCCTATATTACTAGTTCTACTTACTAAAAATAGCCTACTAGTAATAGTATATTTAAGTGTCTACGTTTAATTAAGTAATAAAGACTTCTTATATATTTAAAGTTTAAGAATAGGTAAAGGTTATTTTAACTCCTAGACTTCTAATTATTTACTTTACCTTATAAAACTAAATATGTTACTGCTATTCTAAGGAAAACTTTAGTAGGAACTAGCTACTAAATAGTTTAATTAGTCTTTTACTTCTATACCTAAATTTAATAATTAATTTATATATTAGAACTACTATAAGCCTCTACTAGAGTTTCCTTAAGCTTTACTCTATTTAAGTATAGTTTACTATCTTTTAGGTCCTAATAGCTATACTCTTACTTAAATCTATCTAAAGATATTAGGATTAGTTAATAGTATACCCTAAAGGGTTCCTACCTCTATTTACTTTTATTATGCATTTAGGCTTAACACTTAAATACTTATATAAATATTAGACTCCTTAGTTTATATTTTAAGATAGGCTACTTACAGCTATTATACTAGTATTCTAGTAGATATATAGACCTTAGTCTAGGCTAGTTATATATTGTCTCTCCTATAAGTTCTCCCTAAAGAGAGGTATATAATAGAGACCTTTATCTAACTACCTAAACTAATACTAGCCTACCTATAGAAGAGTGCACTAGGTAAAAGCCTAGATAAGTAACTATAGGTAAGTCTAGCTGTAAGCGCTTCTCTTTTAATAATTTTATATACTATTTAACTCTCTTTCTAAAGTGCTTTTTATCTTTTAATTACTCTACTTATACACTATTAGTCTCTAGCTAGTATTTAGCTTTAGAAGAAATTTACCTCCTATTTAGAGCTATATTCCTAAATAACTTAACTTATTAAAGAGGCTTTATATAGTAAAGGCTAGTAACTACGTATAGAATTCTTACTCTCTATAATATTCTATTCTAAGGAACTTAGACTACTACTAACACTAAAGCGCCCTC